>NW_017100752.1:155366-163305 GCF_001263275.1 Habropoda laboriosa | reverse complement strand
GGGCCCGGCGCGGGGTGGGTCCGGTGGCGTTCGTTTCGAGATCCCGGGCCCACCTCGTCGCGCCGAGGATTCCCCACGATAAAAAAAAAAAATATAGTAGGTATACTCGAAAAAATTCGAACAATGATATAATTATAATCGAAATGGACATAAATAGTATAGTGCAGTAAGTATCATAGAAATGCTTCATGTATTTTGTGGGGGGTATATTCGAAGGTGTTATATACAAATTTTATTGAAATGAAGTAACACATATCTGAGATATACGAGTGTATGCAATAGAGGACACTGGATTGTGGACACAGGATTGTGTAGAGAACTGTTTCCTCTCGTGTAAAGTTCGTGACATGGTTCCGGAAGAAATCTTAGTCGAAAAAATCTGTGTACTAAAGTGCAACAGTTCTTTATCCCAAACTTTATCCTAACCCTCGAACAGCGCACGACGGAGGCCGGGTCAAATATGACCCAATGCTAAAATCTCTTTGGAACGCAAGTGAAACCACATTCTTTTATTTTATTAGGCATTATATTGTTTAAAATTATACAAATATATTTACAATATAAGAAGAGGAGAGTTGTGACTCTGTTTTAGGGGACATTTAAAAGCAAAGGGCATCCGTCGTCCGAAGTTTGATCTTCTTCGTCAACTTATTTTTCTGTCTATTTATTCTCATTTGCTAGGATAGGCAGAGACAATATCATCGAATTTTAGCATTCTTTGCATCCCGCCTGCCTTGATAGTTAGAGAGCTATTAAGGCGAGGCTACAAGGAAAAATTTCTTTAGCTAACACGTTGAATTTTCCACAGCGCCGAAATGAATTTTTTATTTAAATACAACACATCCCAATATGCATAATATGCGAACAGTTAGAAATGGGACTATTTAAATATGCTGTGTGATGCATTAGATGAAAATTTGACAAATATCACCATTTATTCAAATCCTTTCACTAATTAAATAATCTCAAAAGTAGCTTTTCTAAGCGCCCGTTTCGTAAACCTAATCTCCTTAACACATAGGCATGTTAATGTCGTTCTCTAACATTTTCTATTCTTCTCCTCATCTGAGGTTCTTCCTCTTTCTCTTCATTTTCCCTATTCTTCTCCTCTTTACCATTTCGGTTCCTCGTTGGCTGTATTATTCCGCACATTTCTCTCCGCTGTCATTTTCTTCACTTCGATTCCTCCAAGTCTGACTGTACGCGTTTCAACGTATTTAGCGGGCAGTAAAAGACTTAATGAAAGAGATCTCGTGGCAGTAAAATCGGTTATATCGACGTTGATGACGCAAGGAGGAGTGGGAAGGAGTCGAACGCAATTTATCGCGCAATTATATAAACGTCCCTTCGATCGTTCCTCGCCGCGATCTTGCGGCGGGAAGAAAACTTGGGATTACAGTCGTTTAACTGGAAATCATTTTCCTTTAACAGCGCGCGTATGTTCGGAAAGTGGGGGAATGACGTCGAAATGGAATTTTCTAAGGAGATTATAACGATAGAAATTCTGAGATAAAGAAGGTGGATTTTATTATTGATTGAACTTATTCACTACTGTATGCGCTAATTGTGTCGAAGTACTGTTACAGATATTGCTGTATTATCGTTGTTCGTGGCAAAATTAGGGCTTGAAAGTTGTTTATTAAACATAGTTAATATGTAGAGTAATAGCGCAGAGCTTTGTTATTTATTATACAGTATAATTTGTATATAGAGTGTGTCCGATTTATCTCGAAAAGTATGCATTATACGAAAAAATGTTTCAGACCAAAATTGCATGATATCGAGGGGGACTTACTATACCCTTACGTATTTCACTTCGCGATGATCATGAAACGTCCTGTGAATGTAATATTAAAATTTTTGAATAGGAACTTGCATTTTTCATTACATATTCCTGTGGTTGCGTGTGTAGTGTGTGTGTTATGATAGTGAAGGCTTAAAATAATGATTCAGCGTGTTTATCGTCATTGAGTCACCGTTGCTTGATATGTGTGCCAAATGTAAAAATCAGAGGGGCTCAATTTGTGTCACCTTATCAACTTGAAATTCTTCTTATCTTCACATCTATCACTAAGATTCCAGTGGTTTCATTAACCGAAAAGTGTCACCGCATCGGACCGCGAAGTGTAAATTTTATTCTATTTTTTTATAAAAAATTGCACATAAATCCTGCACTTTGTTTCGTGTTATTTCCAAATAGTCGTATTCAGGAAAATGTCGAAAACAAAATTTTTGTAATTTTTCGACATCAATTGGATTGGGAAACAACAAAGACCCGTGGCATTCAAACGGTTAAAGGCTTGGGACCACTGTGCACTGTAAGTTACAAAAGATTTAATAAAAAAAGTGAACTACTTTTAGAATTTTTTATCAATCAAAATGAAGTAAGTCGATGTCCTAAACGTCAATTCCAAATTCATAAAGGATTAGTAGCAGATTCAATATTAATATGAATCAACAGGTGGTCCCAAATTTTTGTAGTGTATTTTCTAAGCAAATTCACTAATTATCCTTGCATAAATAGATTAAAAGGAAGAAGAATGCCAAGTGAATCTTTCCACAGATTTCTAAGTTTCAAAATAGTACCTCATTTCTTGATCCCAAACTTTTATACTACTTTCTAGGCAAATTCGCTCTAATTATCCTTGCACAAACAGAAAAAAAAAGAGTTTTATATGCAAAATGAATCTTTCCACAGATTTCTAAGTTTCCAAATAATTCCTCATTTCTTGAACCCAAACTTTTGTACTACACTTTCTAAGCAAATTCGCTCTAATTATCCTTGCACAAAGAGAAAAAAGGAGTTTTATAAGTATCCAAATAATGCTCAATTTTTTGATCCCAAACTTTTGTAGGACATTTTCCAAGAAAGTTCACTAATTATTATCCTCGCGCAAAGAGATTAAGAAGAGCGAAGAATGCAAAATGAGCCTCTCGACAGATACGCAAACATCCAAATAAACAAATTTCACCGAAACGATACCAGATCGCGAAATATTTCCACCCCTCGAAGAATACAACTCTGTTGAAAGAGTGATCGCGGAGGCGGGAAAAAGAGCAAACGGTGTTTGTCTACGCAAACTACGTTCGCCGGAACGATGATCGATATTGTGGCTCTGATCGATCGGCCATTACATCAGGCCGTACGATGACGAGGACAATGTCTGTCAACTGTAATTTCTCCGCAGACGTTTTTACTCGCGGCACGTGTGGGCGCGCGCGTTTAACGCTGTGTTCCCATCGTTCATTAAGTTAACGATCCATCGTTAACCTTACCTTTATTGGATGCGTTCGACGGGCTTCATAGATGGGAAAAAGGGCGGGGAAAGAGAGAGAAAAAATGCAGGGCTTCTCGACGGTTTGGTGTTGTTTCTGACGCCGTATGGCCGAGATGTTTCGAGACGACCGATGCCATCCATTTCCAGGGATAGTACGCCGTTCTACAGGGTTATGGAATACCGAGTTTAAGCATTTCCCCGTACAGAAAGCATTGGATATGTATACGTGTCTGAGTGTGTGCGCGAGTGAGTGTTTCTTCTTTTTTCTGTTTTCCCGAGATTGGCTTCATAAAATTGTATCGGCGCGAAATCTGTTGCTGCGAGTCCGAGAAATGGGGCAACTTGGTGTTAATGAGTATTTACTTTTTTTGCTTTTTTTTTTTTTCTCTGGTTGATTTAATGTTATGTCGACTTACCCAGTCATTACACGTACGGTGGTCTCTTACTAATCTTCGGACGCTCTTTAGAACAGTATGACTTTTTTTAAATTCCACTCAACGACTTGAGTTTCTTTGAGAAGTTAGAAGGATTAGTACAGTGGATGACGCGTCTAAAACTTTTCGAAAAAATTGCAATTTGTGAAAATCGCGAAGAAGATTGTAAAGGTCACATTCGGCAACTTCTTTTGTCTGAGCCCGTAATGAAAATTGAAAAACTACGTTTTATACGCATGCTGAAAGTTTGATCTTTGGAAGGAGAAAGTACTGCAGGATCGTGCAAAATTAAAGAAGTCAAGCTTCTGTAAAAAATAAAATACCCTTCGCTGTTTTTTTATTTCAAATAATTAGAAAATTGTAGGAAAAGACACGTAAATATTCTAATTTTCATCTTACCTTCAATATACAACTCACTACACGCAACAAAAAGAAAAAGAAAACACTTTAACCCCTAAGAATCAATCAAACATTAAAATCGCAGTTTCTCTTTAACAAACCTTTAAACTCCACCCCTGTCGAATATTTCCTCTCACAAGAGCCATCATCTTCCCGCGAAATCCCCTCGAAACGTTCCTCTCTGGAAAAAAAAGGAAAAAAGAAACTGTCCCCCTGGAAGCAAACGATAAGCATCGGGGTCACGTGTATCGTGGGTGAAATTTCAGAACGGGTCGGCCCGTGGGTGAGACAAAATTCCGTATTGCGGCGTAATAAATGTTTGCCGAAGCAGCGTTGAAAAGAGGGAGAGAGATTCGGTGGCATCCTGGATGACCCCGGAGGACTCGCGGCCAGAAAAGGAGAGAGACGCGGCACGCAGATGCCCGCGCGCGTACCACGAACCAAGAGGGGCAGTAGGGATGGAGGAAAACAGATAGCAAGGAGAAAAGTATTTCATCCTTCTTTCACGGCCCCTTCCCTGCCGGATCCTTGCCAAGTCTGCTCCGGGTATTACCTCCTTTGAATCTACCACGAACAAGCCTTGGTCTTTAAGGCGCTCGCGGGGGTTAGGTTAGTAATTTGCGGATTATACGGCCAAAAGGAGGGCAACGGAGACCAGCAGGGGGCGGAACGAGGCGAGGGTAGAGAATTTCAGGGAGTGATAGAAGCCGGGGGAGTTGAGCATTGAATGCTGAAAAGAGAAAAATCGAAGGGCTAAGGGGGGGAGAAGAGGTGGTTGGCGGTAGGTAGTACGTCGAAGAAGCAAGCCCACCCGGTTTGCGACTGTGTGTATACCCTTGATTATGAGAATTTTTTAACATGATACATTTTCCATGGGCGCGTTTCATTTTCGGGGATAAATTGACCCGTTGATATTGGGTAAGAGTTATTGCTACTCGTGTACCAGGGATGGTTATTTTTTTTTTAAACGTGGTTGATGTTCGGTGGGGATGGCGATTGGGTTTGAAGAGGAAATAGCGAGTGGAGAATGATGTGTAGTTGTGCTGAGAAGTATTGGGATGTTCACGGAATGTGAAATCTAATGAATTCTACAGCATTCTATTCAAATCTAGTGGTATCTACTAAATTTCATTAAAATCCTACTAAAGCCTGCAGAAGTATGCTGAATTCTATTTTTAAATATTAAAATTTTTTTGAAATCTATAGGAATCTACTAAAATCTACCGAGGTCTACTGAATTTTACTGTATTCCATTAAAATTTACGAAATTTCACCGAAATCTACCGAAGTCTACTAAATTTCACTGAAATCTACTAAAACCTGCTGAAGTATGCTGAATCTATTAAAATCTACTATATTCTACTAATGTCCGTAACATTTTCTTGAAACCTATTATGGAAATCTACTAAAATCTACCGAAGTCTACTGTATTCTACTAAAATTTACAAAATTTCACCAAAATCTACTAAAATCTGCTGAAATCTACTGAAGTCTACTAAATTTCACTGAAATCTACTAAAACCTGTTGAAGTATGCTGAATTCTATTAAAATCTGCAATATTCTACTAATATCCATGAAAATTTTTTGAAACCTATGGAAATCTGCTAAAATCTACTGATGTCTGATGAATTCTACTGTCTTCTACTAAAATTTACAAAATTTCACCAAAATCTACTAAAATCTGCTGAAATCTACCGAAGTCTACTAAATTTCACTAAAATCTACTGAAATCTACTTACCGAATTTGAAGCAACCTTCCTTATCATTGCAAGATCAATATAAAATTATTTGGCTCACAAAAGTCATTACAAAGTTATTAAAATGCTAAAAGGAAAATTATTCATTCTGGAGTCTCGAAGTATCAGCGAAGAAGTGTAATTTAAGTCATACAATACTTTCTACACAAACATAACGGGTGTCGTAATACTTCTGAACGTCAGTATATTTATGTAATAATGATTTAGTATTCTTTTATTTTGCAAGTGTGCAGTAACGTTGTGCAATAAATTCGTATTTGCGAGAGATAAAAGGGATCAGTTTGAAATACAACAAAATTTACGTTTCGAGAGGTGGAAATGATTAATAACGTTGTCGAAAATATCCATTATTGCATATGCTGTGGAAGCATTTGAAACGTTGTAATTTACGTGTTTTAAATCTGTTATCTTTCTTCGCCCTTTTTAATTGCCAGAGATAAAAACGGGAAGGAAAATAGGAACTGTTATTTCTAGTGCGAACGCATATCCTTTCTCTTTGTCAAAACTTTTTGCTCCATATCTCGTAATCTCTTATATTTTCTTTGTAGAAGTGCTTCGCATACGTGTTTTCTCGCTGGTTGATACTTTCAAAGAATGTCGTTGCTACGTTTCGCGGAAAAATTCTGTGCGCCAGCACTTTTCATTTAGATAAATGTTAATGCATATTTTTAAATTCTTCTGAAATCATGAAATACGAGTTTGTAGCTCTTCGTTATTCTTACACCTGTTTGGTCGCCATTGTGATTCGAGTTCGAACTTTAAAATGTAGGAAAAATGATAGCGACGATTGGACTGCGGATTTTTATGCAAATTCATATATTTTCGTGAATATAATTAAAAAAATTGAAGTTACATACTTAGGCAACTGTTTCATTCGCTAAATATTATAACGACTACTATATTTTGGGTTTATTTGTATATTTTTGCTTATTACGTGCATTCAAATTTTCCATAAATACATAAAAATCCACAGTCTAGTGATGATCATCAGTTTATCAGAAATGATTGTAATAATCATGAAACCTGTTAAGTAATGCCGGATTTTTCTGTAAGATGAGATTTATATTTATATTTTATATTTAGTTAAATATAAGTAAAATATCTCCACCACGAAACCTTTTGAACCATCTTTCCACCATTCTTCAGAAATCTTTTTTGTACTGTATTTTCACCTTTGCGAAAATGAAAGAGCACAATTGCACGAAAATAATTTTTCAATATAAACGTTAAAAATATCTAACCAAATATAATGAACTTCTTTTTAAATTAGGCTGTTAGACTATATAGGTTATGTATAGGTTAGGAATAGTCTTCTCTTTTAAAAACAGCAGAAACGATCTCTCCTGAAAAATTTGACATTATCTGTTGTCAAATCCAATATATTCAACAAAAACATCTAAACATTAGACCGAGCATCAGCAATTCATCCGAAGTTTCATCAGAGCAAGCCAAGTTCTGTTTGCCCGCAAATGATCGTGAAAATAGCAATAAAAAAGAGATGAAGAAACATCGCGGTATTCCCATGTGAGAAACTGCGAGGGAAACCGAAAGAAGATGACACAAATGAAGAGGCTTCGCGAGTGATAGTACAAGCTCTCATCTGTAATTTTCTTCCCACCCTCCTTCCCTCCGCGCTCTCCCTCTTTTTTCCTCCTTTACTAGCCTTCCTCGAGATCAGTGTCCTTGTCGCTGTTTGGTTCATCGTCGGACGGTGCCTTGCAACGAGAACTTTTTCATTTTGACAACCCGGCAAATCTGTCATTTAATCGAGAGAGAAGAGTGCATTAGCTTTGACGGCAAATTATGCCGCAGACCTCTCTTTCTCTACCAGTTTCGTGTAATCAGTGATTTTGCCTCACGCCGATTCCTAACTGATTAAAGAAACCACGCGGAAGTAGTCTCTCACTCTGTCATCTTGCAATTTCAATCCTGCCAGTGGGTGGATAATTACTTAGGAACTTGGACGACTATTTTTTCATCATGGTCCACGTATTTCGTTCCACAGGGTGTTTTATTCCTTTTGACGATTTGCGTTTTCGTTTTCTGTGTGTTTTGGTTCAATTAAGTCAC
>NW_017100752.1:151867-155340 GCF_001263275.1 Habropoda laboriosa | reverse complement strand
GGGCAAGGGCGCCCGCGGGCAAAGCTGAGGGCAAAAGTGCCCGCCGATGCCCGCGGGCAGAGCCGAGGGCAAAGTCGCGGGCTAGTGATGTTACATACATTAAAATGGAATGGGGGAAATACGTTTGTGGTAGGGGTATAGATTCTTCTTTAGACGAGCGATAGTTTACATTCATAGACGTACAGTTGCCCTCGAATGTGTAGCTTACTGCCCGCCGATTTGTTTCCGCCCGGGGAAGCCCAATACGCTGCCCGTGCGGGCAACGACTGAACAGCACTGGTATATGGTATAATTGGACCATTGTTACAATTTTTTATATGCTTATTTTTGAAAAAAGTGTTATTGAACATTATTACTGTAAGTTCATTTATAAGCAAGACTCTCGACTTTTTATTCAATTAATTATAAATTAAATTCTACCTTTAAAGCAAGTACTCCATCACTCCCCAACTTTCCCTATTTAAAGCATGAAAACATACCAATTTTCATGCAGCAGCAACAAACGATTACTCCATCTCATCAGAAAGTTGCTTCAACAATCGAAGACAAGTTAGTTCGTCATATTGTTGAATAAAATCATCTATTCGTACCGACGAATAACAGCGGTGCGTAGTTAACGTTCACTCGCCTTCATTGTTCCGACGATTAATATTTAACAGCGTATCGAGGATGGAAAATGGGCGCGAAAACGAAGGCCACGTGCGTGCACCAGAGATAAATTTCCTCGACGAACCTCTGACGCCTGTTAACTCCGGGCTAACCCCGTAGTAATTCAGCCTTTAAGTCAATTAACTTCGTCGCGCGACCACGCGACGGATGATTAAGGCGCCGTGTTACTTGCCGCGATAAATTTCTGCGGTTTATTCGCAGCTTGTCCTCGCTCGTGCTATATACGTACGCGCACGTTACGACTACGTGAATGCTCGATAAAGGACATTTCTCAGGAAATAGTCCTGGAAAGATATTCAAGGAGGCAAATGCTGCTCATACTTTTGCGTATTATCGCGTCTAATAATTTTACGAGCCTTTAAAAAGGCGAAACGAGAGAAAAAAAGAAAGGCTTATTCTCTTCATTTTTTTTACATCGCTACTTGAGAATACAATTTTTCTAATTGACGAATTTTTACGTGGGAATTGGGTTGTGGGACGATTGTGACACGCGCGAATATTTTCTGTTCTTGATTGATTTGTAGCAATTAGAAAACTTGATTTATTTATGAAAGTTTCGATGTGGTTCTTGAAAAATTACAAAATTCGGTTTATTTATTCGGGTTTATTTATAAAACTTTCAACGCGCTTCTTTCAAAATTAAAAATTTCGATTTATTTACAAAACTTTCAACATGGTTCTTGAAAAATTCCAAAACTTGTTTTCTTACTTATGAAACTTCCAATGTGGTTCTTTCGAAATTAAAAAAATTGGTTTTACTTGTAAAATCTTCAACGTGATTCTTTCAAAATTAAAACATTGGGTTTATTCGTAAAACTCTACTCTGAAAGTTCTTTTATATTTCATTCAATTACAATTAAACCTTATCACCACACGTCGAAAATAATATCCTCGACACACACAGAGAATACAAACGAACGCTCGTACCAGCACTTCCGAGAAATATCAAAAAATCCAGAATTACTTCCCGGTAAAACTGAAAGCAGTTCCCGTGTCACGGTGTAAAAACAACTTACCCCGAGAGCGAGCGGTCCCTCGAATTTTCACCCTCGTTGCAACGGAAAGCATCACAGCGGGCTGAAGAAAGATCGTGAAATAAAAATTGACGGGTGCATTAAGTCGCAGCAGGGCCCAAGTAATTTCGTCGTCAGGATATTCCTCAGATATTGCTACGTAAATAGATCGCATTTAGAGGCACTCAGTTCCCGGCGTGAGGCCATTTCGAAACAGACGAAAAAGCCGCGGGGGTACATAGTCGACATTACAAGCTTCTCTCCACCGAGTTTCCGTCCAAGAATGACGCGAGGGAATATGCTGGAAAGAAGCAATCGATTTTTTATTAACGAGGGAAGAGAAGGACGAAGGAAGAAGGCGTTCGAGCGGCTCTCAAGTGGCAGCCACGTTGGATGGCGGATGGATGTAATCGAAAAATTAGGTTATTTCGATGATACACACATATTGGAAGCTGAACCCTTTGGCTGTGACACAGCGCAAATCACTTATTTCCAAATTACTGTTCTTTCTTCTTTTGTTCTCTCCGGCATTGGTGAAAGGTAGGTGGAAGATTTAATCAGTTTGGTGGTTCGAGTGTTCGAGGAAGGATTGATTTCCTGTTTAAGGGGGTGTTCTAGTCTAGACTTTTCACAGAAATCGATCTTATTTTTTTAGATTTTCTGAAAGTAGACATTTGCGGAAGTGTAACTGACGAAGGATTTTTCCGAATTCGTAAAATTGACGAAGTAATCGAAGAGGACGACGTGTAGCCCGTAGTCGTAAGTATACCATTCTCGTGTAACTGGTGTGAGAAACTTTAAACGCGTTTTTCTCGAAACCATTTTTCTAAATGGCTGACATGATATCTCGAGTTCTAGTTGTCCGATTGACTCGAAATTTTACGTACACCTTCGGTGGATGTGCTGTTATCGTCTGAACCAGAATTATGCCGAAATATGTATTTTTCTGATTTTTAGAGCCTCTGAAAGACGAAAAAGAGTCGAAGAAATGATATTCAAAATTCAAAGTGCCGCCATTTTGTAAATTTTCACTATTTTCTTTTCATTCTGGTTCACACCATAATCACATTGGTACTAATCAAGAATCCTTTTGGTTTTTTCATTTCGGATAAATAGAATGGACGGAATCGTGTCAGCCAGTAGGACACTTTTTTTTAAAGGGACCGCACTGAATGATATATAATTTAGACAATTTTGGTTATTTTCACTTGAAAAAAATTGTGAACTTTCTTAAAACATGAATAAATACGTATGCAAAATGCCGATACTGAGAAACTTATACTTTCCTTACAAAAAAATCCCTAAGAAGGACTAAAAAATGACACTCTAGACTTAAGCCAGGATTTTGTAGGAACAACTCAAGCTTTTGCATTGATCTTGTAAATTTCTTTCGTTCCAATTCAGTTAGGATTTTATTGATATAAATATTGTCGTATCGTCATACATATTTGGCTATGTGTAATTTATTTATGCGACGAAATATTTTTTAACTGAGAAAATTAAATTCATAATTCACTTCCTTGAAATTTGTTAAATACAATTGCCTAAAGTAAGGGATAGTATGAATAAATACACGAGGAAATGTTAACGAGCTTTACAGTGAACTTATTTGGCTTATTGTCGAACTCTGTTACGAGTGACCAAAATAGGTGATAATCCGAAAGAACGAAGTGAGGATTGAAGAAAGGATATTCCAATTAAGGGATAGTATACGTTTCTCGGCAATGTTTGTGAGCGATTAGAAGACAAACTATGAAGCCCATTTGCTTAATTCTCTTTGCATTGTAAAAG
>NW_017100752.1:131686-151833 GCF_001263275.1 Habropoda laboriosa | reverse complement strand
AATTATTCGAACCTTCACCAACTTTACACAACCATCTTATTTTCTCTTCAAAAAAAGAAGTATCAACAAAGTATCAATCTAATTAACACAGATAGAGCACGAGGGTAGTGCATTGTTCAAATAATTGTCAGGCTACATGAACTGCCCGGGTCAAATTGAACCGTATAGAGAAAGTGTGGTGATATCTAAATAAATCCAATTTCTATGCGTATCAGATGATTTATTAGAAATATCGAACGCATAATTATATTATATAAACGTGACATATTATTCCTATGTAGAAAACAAATAATTCTTTTATATAATGGCTTTGCTGGCTGTGCTTTTGCACTCATAAGTAGTTAATGTGAAAGTTCAATTTCGGGTCAAATTGACCCGGACAGTATCAACGCATTAAAAATGATTATCTTGGACAAAGTAGTACCAAACACATTCTTCTTTGCTCGACACATTCTTCTAATAGTGTCGAACAATGTCACTAAATTTCACACAAATCAGGTATTGTCTCAAAAAGTTATTTAATATCAAAGTTCAATTTCGGGTCAAATTGACCCAAACAGTGCACAAGGGTTAAAAATTATTATCTCGTACAAAATAGCTCCAAACACATTCTTCCTTGCTCGACGCATTCTTCTAATAGTATCGAACAATGTCACTAAATTTCACACAAATCAGGTATTGTCTCAAAAAGTTATTTAATATCAAAGTTCAATTTCGGGTCAAATTGACCCAAACAGTGCACAAGGGTTAAAAATTATTATCTCGTACAAAATAGCTTCAAACACATTCTTCTTTACTCGACACATGCTTCTACTAGCATTAAACAATGTCACTAAATTTCACATAAATCAGGTATTATCTCAAAAAGTTATCTTTCGCCAAATTTTGATTTCGGGTCAAATTGACCCAAACAGTGCACAAGGGTTAAAAATTATTATCTCGTACAAAATAGCTCCAAACACATTCTTCCTTGCTCGACGCATTCTTCTAATAGTATCGAACAATGTCACTAAATTTCACATAAATCAGGTATTATCTCAAAAAGTTATCTATCGCCAAAGTTCGATTTCGGGTCAAATTGACCTGAACACTGCACGAGTGTTAAAAAACACTCTGTCGCGCTGCGAGCAAAGTCACAATGGCTCTTTTAATTTCTCCACCCCTTCCTCCTCTCACCTATCGTGTCACATTCGCCCCTGGAAAAAAAAGACGCTCGCGGTAGAAACAGCGGTCAGAGGTGGCGGCGAAATGAAAGTCTCCTTCTGTGAGTTTAATTACAACACACGCCAAAATATCGAGGCGCGCGAATGAAATGATTGCAATCGATTGCCGTGGTTGATGCATCGCAGAGCCGCGAGGACAAATTTTCAGCGTGGTTTCTCGCGCAAAAATGAAGCGCGCCGTACCGCGTGAAAACGATTTGTTTCGCGGGTTCGACTTACTTTTTCATTAGGAACAGCCGCCCTATGTTCACGTCAATCGTACACACGTACTCGGTTTTACTCGCGAGTACCATGCTGTTTTAGTAACGGTACTTTTCTACCTGTGCATGCGTTCGTGTCGCGAATAATATCGGGCGTAGTTGTAATTAGAGGATAAGAGATTTATCGTAGTGTGTTTGTGCGAATGCGAGGGATGCAAGATGCGGAGAGAGTGAGTGAAAACCAAAAAAATAGGGAAAACAATAGCTAGAGTGGTCCTTTTTCCCGCTAAGCGATAAAGCCTTATCAGTGTTGTTTATCATAATTATATTTTACTAACCTCTGATTGCGTTTTGCATTCCGTTTCCTACAATATCGAACGTGTTACCAATTTTTGATAGATTTGAAATTGACGTTATGGAGATCAACAGCACTTCGCCTAATTTCGATTTCTTTGAACGATAAAAAAAATTCGTCGAAGGATTTTTAAAATTGCTAACTTTTCTCTAGAAATTTTTCTGTAACTTGCAATGCACACTGATTCCACAAAAATTAGCCCGATATTACGTATATCGACGCTTTGTCGTTGAACGTAAGTTGAGACACAAAAGGGACGTGAGAGATGAAGAACGAGCAGGTTTACACGAAACTACCTAACCATCAAGCAGAGGGAAAGGACGAAAGAACGAGATGCTTCTATCGAACGTAACTGACCCACTTCAGATAGGGAACTTTCCTATCCCTCCTTTCCACTCGTCCTTTCGGTCCTTTTCTTCTCCATTCCCATCAATTTTATCGATGCTCTTCTAGCTATCTAAATCATAATCGGATTCTATGGTTCGGTAGGTTATCCGTAAGACTGAGGTATTAAGAGCCCTACTACTAGCTACACGATTGGTTTAATTATTAGCATCGCCTCCGCGATTATGGTCTTTGCAGGATGAATGGTTGTGTACTTGAATTTTACGAGTATCGATTCTATCTAGGATAATGAATTATTATGTTGAGTAAGGCTGTAGCTTCTTACTCTGTGCCTCGTTAGTTGTCACTCATTCTCTCTCTCTCTCTGTTTTCTATTTGAAGTTTCAATTTAATAGCTACTCTTCGTTCAAAATAAGAATAACCTCGTTTCGCGCATGGGACGTGCCTAAGGCAGGGCTAGAACGTCCAAACCCCCACTTAACCGCCTACGTTTTTCTCCGTCTTACCCTCTGCTACGCTCTCTTTTTATGCGCAGAACGGACGAAAATCGGTCCGAGAGCGAGGTTATTCTTATTTTGAACGAAGTGTAGTTTCTGTCGTTTCTTTTTTTGGAGATATTAACACTTTGGGTGAGGAATACTTTTAATTGTACTAGACGACGTGTATCAAACATTTGGAAAAAATTGCAATTTGTGGGAATCACGAAGAAAATTGTAAAGGTCATTGTTTACAACTTGTGTTATCTGAGCTTGTGAAAATTTAAAACATACGATTTGTGGATTTCTGCCAATTATACATATACATGCTGAAAATTTCACTAACGAACGAACTTCTAAAAAAAACTCACATCATTTGGTTCAATTTCAGAAAAATCATACTGCACTACAAATCTCTGAATATAATCATTTTATTCAATACACTGTCGCATGCGTTACGAGTATCAACAGAGCGCAACCTTTCACCTTAAATGAAACAGTATTTTACTTAGGATTTCATGGAGACTGCATTTTAAATTGCAAGTTTATTAAAATTTTTAAATTATTGTAATACTAAATCGAACCAAAAACATAATAGCAATTAGTATTCGAAAAATGCAATTAACACAGCAGCCTCGTTATCATTCTTGAAATTGTAATTTGTAAATGAAAATTTATTGCTAAACAATTTGTATGTGTATAGGTAAACGTCTGTGAGAAAATCTGTCCCGAAGACGGTGAAGCCACGCCCAGCGCGCTCGGTGGGGACGACACGCCCCTTTGGGTCTTTCCCTGGGCCTGTTCGCGTGGGGGTGGACAGGAATCGGCAGGACAACGCCTACTCACTCTTCACGAGACCCTCGAAGCATACTTTTTGCGAACGACGCTCAGATAACGCGGATATAATTCTTGTGTAACATATACCATTGTGAAAACGTAGGCACGTTAGCGAACGACGCTCAGATAACGCGGATATAATTCTTGTGTAACATATACTATTGTGAAAACGTAGGCACGTTCAATTAATTTCACGCCCACCCTACTCCGAGTCAGAGTACTTCCTGACACGTCCTTTTGTATTTTTACGATTAAGTATTCTCGGATGAATAATTATTTGAATGTCAAATATCTGAATGTTCTCAGTTTAATACGAAGCTTTATTGCCTGGTTAATTGTTTAAATATTGGACGTCGTTGGACACTCCAAGTGGTTAGCCAATACGCAAAGTATTATACGTAATTTCTACAAATAGATAGTGCCTGATGAATATCAATAATTATCAGTGAATGTTATTATTCATGTGGAACATCGAAAATCATTATGCGGCTTTTAGCTTTATGCTTATTATATCGGTCATATTATAGGTATCGAGTGATTTAGTACAGTAAATAGTTATTGAGCAATTGAGCGGATTATTGAGTGTTGTTATTTGTTAGTGATACGTTTGTTTGATCAATTAAATGTTCATTCGTACGTAAATTTGTGATTTTTTTAAAGTGATGTTTATTTAGTATTTTTTTAAATATTTTAGAAAGAGTTTAAGTAATTTTTTTTTTATTGAATGGAAGATTGTTCTCTATTTAATAGGTATTGGAGAAGTAATATTATAAAATTAGTTTTGGCATATTTCAGCAACAGAAAGTACTAATTCACTTTCAGAGGATTTCTTCCACTTTTAATTAATTATATTACTGGTAAATTATGTCAGTGAGAAATATTCACATTCGCTGGTAGGTAAAAATATTGGGAATCACGGTAAAGAAATAATATTTTATTTCTGAGAAATAATAAATAAGGAGTAATATTTGATTTCACTTCATTTCTCTGTTTATTTAAAACTTTTCTACTTATTTAACTGAAATATTCTGTCTAAGAAATAATAAACAAAAAATAATATTTCATTTCTTCACTTTTCTGCTTATTTAAAACTTTCCTTCTTATTTAAATAAAATATTATTTCTTAGAAATAATGTCTTCACTTCTCTACTTACTTAAAGCTTCTCTGCTAAATAAAATGTTATTCCTAAGAAATAATAAACACGAAATATTTCATTTCTTCACTTTTCTGCTTGCTTATTTAAAACTTTCCTTCTTATTTGAATAAAATATTATTTCTTAGGCGTAATTTCTTCGCTGTTCTACTGATTTAAATAAAATATTATTCCTAAGAAACAACAAACAAGAAATCCTATTTTATTTCTTCACTTCTGTACTTATTTGTAATGTCTGTTAATTTTAAGTTTGTTTTCTTTATCATTGTTACATTGACTCTCTAACCACCAATTACTTCATTATCGTTCACTTAATTAATCACCATGTTGCTATCTATATCAAGACACCGACAGTTTCGTTCTTATCTATTCGAATCAACGATAAGTAAATTACCTCGTTATTATCTGAACGTTCCTTTACGAATGTCCTTGTTGTCCTTCCAGGCAAGGTATCGTTCAATTAAAAAGCGTCTCGTCGCATTCATACTTAATTCAAGCTTCACGTGTAGAGACTCCGTATCGAAATAATAATTCGTATAAATCAAGATCTTGTAGCATGATTAATTCAACTTTAACGAGGCGGATAATTAGAGTGTGTATCGCCAAATTATATTAATGTAATAATAATGATCGAAATAATTAGCTTAGCAGAGGCTAATTATTGAGTCCGATGCGTGTAGCTTCTAGCAGGGCGAGCTATACCCTCTCTTGAATGATAATGCATTGAAATTTGAGGCGGGGTACGTTTTAACTCCATTATTAATTCGGTTGGGACCGAGGCATGTAGATGATCGTGGCGTGCTGTGTAGTCACGCTACTTTACGCAGTAATTATTATTGACGCAATTAAGTTTCTGGAATCAAGATTTTAGATAGCGTGCGGTTTCGTCAAATATTCGTTCGCTTAGAACTCTTTTCTTCCATATTCTGTTACGACGTTTCTTTTAGGGAAAGTATTTTGTATAATTAAATGGACGAATTGTCGATTAATTCAATATTGGATAATTGAGCATTGAGATTGTTAAACTTGTCGTAAGTTATCGTTTTAACTAACGAATAAATAGATGTTTTATTCGAGTGTCTTTGGAGTGAATTGAAGTACTTGTGACGGCGAGATTTAGCTTAGGTGTTTTCTTGTCGAAAAGGTGTTTTTAAATTGAAGTTTCAAGGATATTGGTAAAGTGAAATTTTGGAATATATAATGCTTTATTGTGATTTCAATGTTTTTATTGCAAGGTCTGTGTTTGACAGCACTGCGTAGTCAGATGTTCGCTAATTAAATCATAAGCAATATTGATTTTGCTTGCATGTATACCGGGTGTCTCAATTTTTTCCGATCAAACTTTGTCAGTGCGTTCTATGGGTGTATGTGAGAAAAAGATGTCATGTGCACATAGGTCGTTTGGAGACTTATTGAAAAGTTATAGCAATAATACGAAATACGAAGTTAACGGGTGTGCAGTTATTACGATGCAAAATAGGAATAGATGAGTGATATGTAAATCTAATTTTTACGATCTGAGGTTTTAAAGATGTTGACTGTAATTTCTCCCATCTCGTATCACAGTAATCACAAGTTCGTTACCATTTTTCTTTGCATAGCTCGTATTTTTGTTATAACTTTTTAACGAAGCTTCTAATCATCTACGTTTATATAACACTTTCTTCTTACCTGAATCCATAGAACAGACTGACAAAGTTTGATCAGAAACAATTGGGACACCCTGTATATTCCAAATCTTGATAAGTGTTAATCTTCAGAAATAGTATTCACTTAATACTCGCGTTATATGCAGCGATCTAGCTCTTTTGGACGTCAAATACTTTAGGACACCTTTAACGTTTCAAAACTGAATAAAATTTACATTAAAAATTGTATAGTAGCATTTAAAAACAAAGAAGAAAGATCGTGGAAGGTATTAACGTTACATTGTCGTTGAAAGAAAGCAAAATTTCTCTGCTATTCTCGGTAGTCCGAAAGTCATTTATAATTTATCGAGGGACGCTGGGAATTACCGTAAGAAGAAAAGTACCGGACGTCCTACAGAGTATTATCCATTAGTGACAGACGGTTACTTGGAAAGGAACATCCTGAGGTGATAATCACGGATTTTGATGAAACTTTGATGTACAGCAGTTCTCGGAAAAATGTTCGACAAGCATTTTCTTTTTATCGACAATCGTGCATATTGGAGGAATGAAAATCATTCTCACACTTGTGGGAGTAAACATACTTGGTCTAATATCTCGAAAACTATTGGAGATAGAGGAATAGCGTAAATGGACGAAATTTGTATTTTTGAATGACGAGTGTGATTGAGAAACGTCAATTTGTTTAAACAGCATACATAGGCAAATAGAAAATATGGATAAATCAGAATTTTTATTTTTTGCAAATTAGGAAAAGTAATTGCTAGTTATACATATGTAGTATCGGGGCCTCCGTACCCAAATAGGAAACCGACAAGGTACAATAGGGAGGGAGTGATTGGCGTAGCGCGCAAAGCTTCGGCTTGCTAAGCCGAAGGTCCCGGGTTCGATTCCCGGTTGGGGTCCCTCGATATTTTTCCGTCGGTTTCTACACATATTCCTTTTAACTCACTTTTCTGTGTTACTGAAGAATTTGATGTCTCAATAAATATTAGAAATATTCGACGTATCACTGAAAATCTCTAGCACTTTCATAGGGGAAAATTAAAAAGAAAATAGAGTGGAATTGAAACAGAGAAGAATAATACTGAATTCACTACTAAAAAAATTGTATTACCCAATAATCAGTAGTAAAAACTTTATTACTCGATAGGATAATGGCGCGACAGTCAAAGATCCCAAAAGGATTTTCTCTAGAGGAAAACGTTTGGGTTTTAGAATGGCCATCACGTTCTCCAGATTTGAATATTGTTGAGAACCGTTCCAGAACGTTAACACGCACAGCACACTGATATTTCAGCCAAAAACAATTTCAGTTCATTAATCAATTAAGAATCCGTATCAAAACGAGACGGGAAAAATAAAACAAAACTATAGAGATAGGTAAACAATTTTATTACAAACTTTTATTTCTTCTCTATTCTTCTTCTTCTATTTCCTTCTTTAACGTCGCATGAACTTTAGGAGTCTATACTTAGGAACTATTTACTACCTTTTAATTTAATTTATTTTATTTTATTTCATACTACAAAATATTCTTTCGTTTCATTTAGTGCCAATATAAATCTTATTGAGCAAATATGCGGGTAAAGCTAGTAAACCACACTCCTGAGTTCACAGAAACTGTATATTTCCTTTAGATCTTTGGAAACTTCGAGTCTGGTACGTGGCTCGTCATATTTTTCGAATTATTTTACACAGCGTGGGGCATTTATGGGCATTTAGGGCAACCAGTCAATTTCGGCTGTTGAAAAGCCGACATTGCATTCAGATGGACCTAATAGAATCCACAGTTCTCGAAAACTGAAGATACAGAAAAAGTGTAAGTTCCATTTGTGATACGAAGATCGTCGCGAAGGGGTTGAAAGGGCCGGCGGCTGGCTCACACGCTGACACAAACTACTAGCTGCCTCCGCCTATTGAATATTCAATGCCGAAGTTCCCACTGCTGGGTAATTATAACGACGTTACCGTTACTTATCCCTCTGGAGGAGACCAGAGTTGATATCGGCGAATTAGCACTGTACAGGCGAATAATTTCGAAAATATTCGCCTGGGCAGTGGAGTTCATCGATGTAAGTTGAATCTCGTGGTTGAGACAATAATTGTGAACATAGATAGCTGGTGCAGTACTGACGTTATTTCTTTAGAATTATTCGTTTCATTTTTTGGATCATATACAGTGTGTAATGAAAGTTGAATAATTCATTGCGTTGGTATGGAGGACAGTGGTGATATCTTAAATATCTTTAAGCTGGGAACCCTGCTGAGTGGGATTAACCCTTTGCACTTCACTGGTGCATATTTATAATATTCGAGTTTCATTTATATCTAATCTCTTATTTATAAATTCTCGAAGGATGAATCTAGAAATCGAACAGTGACATTCTGCGAAATATTTCATTTCGATGCGAATGTTTTGAAACAATTGAAATTACTTCTGTAAAACTTTAGAAGTTTAGGCACTACTCAACAATCGGCAGTGGGCCAGTGAACAGGATGTTTGTTTTGTAAGCGGGTAATCCGAGTTCGGGTCTTTGTGCAATGAAGAATCTTTTACATTTTCAGTGAAGTTTTATTTTTACATTTTTACTTTTATGTTTTTTCAACTGTTTGAAAATAATCAAAATATAATCACTCATTCATCGTGAACTATCTGCGTCTATATATATACAGGTACAATTCATTATTCTTGTTTGTCCCTAAAAGTAATAGTTGAATGGCGAATAATTTCCTACATTAATGTAGTCTATTTTGCACCAAATATAACAAATTTTTATCAGAAGAAATTATCATTAGAAGAATTAAATATTTCTTCTTCGTCATATGATAATTTTAACGAGACGGATTCTATCGGAGAATTATCTTCTGCATCGTTAGAATCACTTCCCTTGTCATTAGGTGCATCATTCTCCTGAATATTGACATTCTACATTAAATTCTGTAGTACCACTTTTTCTGTTTTCCCTTGATGTACTTAAAGGGGAAAATGTAAACCTTGTCTTGATAGGTGTATTTTTCTATGGCTACTCTGCCAAATAAAGGTATTTGACACAACCCAGGCTGGAGCTTTAAAGTTATGATCAACAGGAGCTAAAGATTTTGCATCCTCTGTCTGGTATATCTTTCTTTTGCTTCATAACACTTAGATTTTTAACAGTAACACCACTTTGTTACTTTCTGTGTAAGTATGTAGTTTACTCAGTAATCGTTTCTCTGTTGCTCTTGTAACTCATTTTTGAGGTGATGCCAAAGGCACAGATGCAGCCTGATTACGTGTCTTTTCACATGTCACAACTGGATTAACACTATTATTAATCCAACACTAGTGTGTTAATATTAACACACTTAACACACAATGTTGGAAAACGAAGTTTTATTTCGAAACGAAAAGGGTATACCAAGATAAAATGGTCAAAATTGGACGCGGATGCTGTTCACACGTAGCAGTAATTATTTACTACTGCTATTTTCGCGTATCGCGCGCGCGACGCAATGTTGCAAACGCGATTCTTCATTTGCAACTTTGTTGCCAACACCACTTTGTTACTTTCTGTGTAAGTATGTAGTTTACTCAGTAATCGTTTCTCTGTTGCTCTTGTAACTCATTTTTGAGGTGATGCCAAAGGCACAGATGCAGCCTGATTACGTGTCTTTTCACATGTCACAACTGGATTAACACTATTATTAATCCAACACTAGTGTGTTAATATTAACACACTTAACACACAATGTTGGAAAACGAAGTTTTATTTCGAAACGAAAAGGGTATACCAAGATAAAATGGTCAAAATTGGACGCGGATGCTGTTCACACGTAGCAGTAATTATTTACTACTGCTATTTTCGCGTATCGCGCGCGCGACGCAATGTTGCAAACGCGATTCTTCTTTTGCAACTTTGTTGCCACGTGTCTCTCCCGAAAATTGCACATTGTTGCAAACGCGTTATCTGGTTTGCAACTTTGTTGACCCGAAAATCGCACATTGTTGCACGACGCCCCGTTTTGCAACAATGTGCTTTTTTCGCGAGCGACTCTCGGCAACAAAGTTGCAAGCGCGACTTCTCTTTTGCAACTTTGTTGCCACGTGTCTCTCCCGAAAATTGCACATTGTTGCAAACGCTTTATCTGGTTTGCAACTTTGTTGTCCCGAAAATCGCACATTGTTGCACGACGCCCCGGTTTGCAACTTTGTGCATTTTCGGGAGCGGTTCCGACAACAAAGTTGCAAAAGAGAGGTCGCGCTTGCAACTTTGTTGTCGAGAGCCGCTCCCGAAAATGCACAAAGTTGCAAAACGGGGCGTCGTGCAACAATGTGCAATTTTCGGGAGCCGCTCTCCGTAAAAAAGTTGGAAACCGGAGATCGCGCTTGCAACTTTGTTGTCGAGAGCCGCTCCCGAAAATGCACAAAGTTGCAAAACGGGGCGTCGTGCAACAATGTGCAATTTTCGGGAGCCGCTCTCCGTAAAAAAGTTGGAAACCGGAGATCGCGCTTGCAACTTTGTTGTCGAGAGCCGCTCCCGAAAATGCACAAAGTTGCAAAACGGGGCGTCGTGCAACAATGTGCAATTTTCGGGAGCGCATCGGAGCAACAAAGTTGCAATACGGTGCCCCGTGCAACGATGTGCGTTTTTCGAGATCGATTCGCGGCAACAATGTTACAAACTCGATTACACGTTTGCTACAATGTGCATTCGAAAATAATACGAGTTGACGATGTTACAAGCGAGATTGACGCTTGTAACAATGTTACATTCAAGCGTAGTGCTTGTAATGATGTTTGCGTTCGAAAAAACGCTTCTAATAATGTTGCAATCAGAAACAGGGATTCGAACAATGTTTCCGTTCAAATATAACGCTTCAAGCAATGTTGCATTCAAAAGTAACGCGTACAACAATGTTTTGCATTTGAAATAGTGCTTCCATCGATGTTGCATTCGATAATAGAGACTGCAACAATGTGTGCATTCAAGTTTCAAAGATGCACAATGAAATAAAAGTATCTTGCTACTTAAAAATCACCGTTCCACGATATAAAAGTTCTTTTCCTGCTACTGCAACCGTGTCCCACACCTCGATCAATTTGCAACCTCAACTCACACGGGAACAAAGACGCTGCGCAAACAAAACGTCATTATACCTTCTCAGCATATTTCTCCACCCCTATAAATAACCCCTCTATATAGAGCATTTTTTATCGCGACGCGATCTGCCGATTACACGTCTTCCATTGCGTTGAAGACAAAGTTTCGGTCAAAAGGCGAAGGAGAATTTATCTGACGGAAAGAAGAGTCAATTCAGAATTGCAAGCGATACGAGAAATAGATATTCTTAAAATTATTCACTTTTCGCACAACATACGTCTTATTTATGTTTAGCATATATTATTTTTGTCCATAATTTCGTGCGGTTTTCATTTAGTATAGAATAAAATTCATAACATTATTATTACATGAAATTATCATATTCTATCGAAAAAAAAGTCGATACGAAGGAGTTTTTAATTTTGGCCAGATAAATCGGCCATTTGTTCCACTGTGGGGCGGTAGGTCATAGTGTGGGGGTAAGCGCTTCGGCCCACGTCCCACGATTCTAGCATCACTGATTTCAGGTTGAAGAATTAAATTAAAAACAACAGAGAATGAGGTAGAAATCGAAGAAAGCCGAATCTACATGTAAAAATAGTTCGGAAATGTAGAGTCATATTTTTTCATAGGAAGCTTCTTTTCCGAATAAATCTACGTTAAAGATTTGTCGAGTACGTGGCTATTTATGCTTTTGCGAACGTTTTCTGTAGTATTTTCTAATGTTCGAATATAAAAATAATTTTCTTTTTCAGATATTCCCTACTTGCGTTCTCGTCGTGGTACACAGGAGATTTGACGTGGCCCTATAAGCAAGAATTCCATTGATGTTAAGTCATGGACGGGGTACAGGATGGACCTAACACCTAATGCATCTTTTTGTCCACGTCGAGAGAGCCGAGAGTGCCCTTACCATTTTCGTGTCGCTTTCAACGTTACCGATTCAGCATGGAATGAGATTACAACATTAGCAGCGGTTGGAATTAAAACTTAACGCAATTATGAAATTACAAATAACGCATAAGATAGGATATATCATATAATCGTACACGAAGTATAGAATTTTATACTTTTAAATGTACAGTATATACGTTAGGTTGAATTTAGGGATTTTATAAGGTTTTTCGATTATTACGCGTTCCTAACGATGTCCGGACTTAGTTTTTTTAATTTTGTAATGGAATATTATTTAAGGAATGAGTGTGGTGTGCGAGGGAGAAGTTAACAGACTGTAAAACGCTGTAAAACAATACTGGAATATTGTAAAACTTTTGTGAAATACATTTTTTACACATATGTTACAATAAATAATTGCATTTCTTCACTTTTCCCGATGCTCGAGTCCTTTCCTTGATTTCACCGGTGTTCTGGAAGCTCCACCTGTTATTCATACGCAAAGAACATTAATTTTTCTAATTTTTAATAACATTCATAAACAATTTCTGACCAATCTGCCGAATGCAATGGTTAATTCAGCGAAAAATCAATATATTAAGCTGTTTTATTATGTCAAAACGTGCAATAATTTTATTTAAGACTTCCAGTAGTTACAAACAATCGTCTAAATTGTTATTTAACAAGAAGCACCGATTATTCTACAGTCAAAGTACTTGAAAACGAAGTAGAAACTTGATTTTATTATCTACTCACTGTGGGTAATGGTAAAAGAATGAAAATTTATTATAAATATTCATTTTAAAGCACCTGTTGCATGCAATTATTAATTCAATGCGAAATTAATAAATTTGCCTACTTTTTGAAGTTAAATAATGCAGCAGATTCGTTTAATACTTTCAATAATTATAAACTGCAATCTAAATTGTTATTTAACAAGAAACACCGATTATTCTATAGTCAAAGTTCTCGAAAATAAAACAGAAACTTTCTTTTGCTGTCTACAGTCCTAGTAATGTTAAAGAAATTAAACATTTACTATACATATCAATTTTAAACTGTTTACTACATGTAATTATGCTCTAATTTACAATAACCGTTATTAAAACCGAGAAATTCATTGAATTTCTACTGAAAAAATCAACCAACCTGATGATACTTCGTCTCTGACGATGCTCTCGATCCTTCCGCTTTGAATGCTGAAGACAGACTGAGCAGAACAATGCCTCTGGACTTTCTTTGGAACTCCCAGATGAAACGGCTCCAATAATAAACTGTGATTTCTAATATTCCTCCCGTTGAAATACCATTCGATGTCAACTATGAAGGTTGTGACAATGTTTTCCAGCCCGATAACAATGATTTCGAATAATTGTTGCTAAGAACTTGATTCCTGTGGTGGTCTGAAAGTTCCATCTGTAATTCACACAAAAAAAAGAAACATTCAATTTCCAATAGTAATTATAAGCAATTTCTAATTAGTCTACTGAATGCAATTATTAATTCCATGCGAAATTAACTAATTAAGATGTTTCATTGAGTTAAGGTACGCGTCAATTTTATTTAAGACTTTCACAATTATAAACTACAATCTAAATTGTTATTTAACGAGAAACACTGATTATTCTATAATTATAGTACTTGAAAATAAAGCAGAAACTTTCTTTTACCATCTACGTTATTAGGAACGTTGAAACAATGAAGAATTTATCATGATGTAGTGTTAGGTATATAAATGTGGTTTATTATAATAAATAAGAATTAAAGTTAAGGTAACAGGATTGTACATATACGATGCGCTCGATTTCCAAATCAACACTGTCCTTTTTTCCGCAGGGAAAACTATCACTGGCCCTCGACTTCCCCTCCGCCACACCCTCATAACACCATTGGCGACGCATCGGCCGATCGCCTGGTTTTTGTCCGTCGTCACTTTCCCTTTTACTGCCTTCTTAAAACTACACGCTAAGTTATAACTATTATTCTTAAAAACTACAGTCGCTTGAAACTACGATACTACAATAAGTATCAAATTTATACTGTTTACTACATGCAATTGTGAGAAAATCCGTCCCGAAGACGGTGAAGCGAGCATCCTGAAGCCACGCCCAGCGCACTCAGTGGGGATGACACGCCCCTTTGGGCCTTTCCCTGGGCCTGTTCGCGTGGGGGAGGACAGGGATCGGCAGGACAACGTCTACTCACTCTTCCCGAGACCCTCGAAGCACACTTTTTGCGAACGACGCTCGGATAACGCGGATGTAATTCTTGTGAAAACGTATACTATTGTGACACGTTCAATTAATTTCACGCCCACCCTACTCCGAATCAGAGTACCTTCTGACACAATTACGCTCTAATTTGCAATAACTATTATTAAAAGCGAAGAATTCGAAGAATTTCTATTTTAAAAATCAACCAATCTGACAATACTTCATTCCTGACGATGCTCTGGATGATACTCTCGAGCCTTCCGCTTTGAACATACCCGCGCGCTTTCTCTTCCAGTGACCCTAGGTGACGAAGTCCAGGCCACCACTTCGCCGCCGAAATCTCGCATTCCTTACACACACATCTCGCCTAAACGATCGAACATAGGAGCAGAGTTAGCTACGAAGAAAATCAGTTGCTCCATCACGTACAGAAACGAGGTAGCAAATCGTTAGAGCAAACACGGTCCTGTCACGTGTGCCGACTTGGCGTGCATGCTAGTAAAAATCAAATTACAATCCGCGCACGGCAAGGCGGACCCGGTGTGTCATCTGTTGCTCGCGCGCGCAGCCAACAAGTGGTACAAGCCGAAATTTAAGGGGTCGAGAAAACTCGGCTGGTCCTCTCCTCGCGTTCCATCGCTGCAAGCTTGCCCTCCTTTCCACACATACACACGTAGGTAGGTACACATATATATAGAGTGAGAGGGGAACGAGGAGGTTCAGAGGAGGATGGCTCTTACGCTTCCGGCCTTTAATTGTGTTCAGGAAAGAGATCCTCTCGGACTGGATATCCGGGCTGGTGTAATGACCCGCGAGAAGGAACAGCGGAAAAAGGAGCAGCAGGAGCACGTTCGATATCCTCGGCACGCTCGTGTACGTACGTACGAGCTCGTGGACGTGACACGCTCCTGGAATCGCGATCAACTCCAGTCCCGCTCACTGTTTAGTATAATGAGCTTTTTAAAGGGATTGCTCGGTGACGAGCGATTGGAATTTATAGGTGTATATGTGTGTGTTTGAAAGGTTAGGTTAGGGGAAGATTTTAAGTGAAAATGCTTGAGTCGGAATTTTATTTTAATGTATTAGGTGTGTAAATTAATTCGGTGCGTTTTTGTAAAAGTTTCGAAGACTTTATCGAATCAAAATTGACATATTTTTTCAAAGAGGGAAGAAGCTTTTAGGGGAAGATTTTATGTAAAAATGCTCGAGTCTGAATTTTATTTCAATGTATAAGGTGTATAAATTAATTTGTAAAAAGTCTTGAAGACTTTATCGACTCAAAATCGACATACTTTTTCAAAGAGGGAATTCGTCAGTTGCTCAATAAATGGAAGAGTCCAACAATGGAAAGTCATTCCAATGGAAGAAAGTAATTCCAATAATGGAGATCATTTTCGACATTAAAATTGTGATTTTTTGTAACTTAACATTTAAGTGTGTGAAAAGAGGCAGTGAATTAATTTGTACACCTGATAAACAGGGATAAAGTTTATAGTGAAGGAATTAATAAGTTACCTAAAAGATATCAGGAGATAGAACGAAGTGGCGCATCTATTTGTTGTAAATATGTAATGGTAATAATTTTAGTATGAAAAGGGAAAAAGGTTATGATGAAAACAATGGATTACATACTCAAAAGATGGCAGAAGTTAGAATAACTTTAGAATGTATTGAGGATAAAGAAGAATGTTATAATAAATACGAATCATATCTGGTTCTTCACAAGAAATAACCTGATGTGAACGAATTTTGGTAAAAACGTAGATGGTACTACACATAATTGAAAATATTTTATATACGAAATAATATTTTATGGCGAAAATTCATCTATACAGACTCACAAATATAGATATTTTGAATTTTCGAAAATTGCAATCTTCCATTTTACCATAATAAATTATTAACCTCAAAATTTAGGAACTTTTCTTACACACTGTATATCCACTGAACCATAAAAGTGTCTTTGTACCAAAAATCGAGACTCAAATACTGAACAAAACACACTATCATAATTCGCTACCTTTGCAAAATTAATTGACTTTAAAACGCCACCATGAATTTTCCCAATCATTTACTCCAAACTCGCTTACATTTATGACACTGGAAAGCAAAATAAATTATACTAATAATTCTGCCTATAATAGGTATAACATAATTTTTCTTCCTGTGAAGAACAAGAGAAAAAAAATTGCAACGTGACAAATATCGCGTCGATCGATCCAAGTGATCGAACACGAATCGTACGCGAAAAGCTTCATTGATTCGACCAGCTCGATGGCGAGGTCCTGGGAGTAAAATTCAGCCGTGTTAATCATAACGTCACAAGTATCTATCGCGACAGACTGATAAAGCACGTACACGCGCGTCCATGCGCGCTTAATGAATCCCCTTGTGCTCGATGTGTTCGAACGAAACGCGTACAAAACATACGCCAGTGTATAGTTGATGAAAGCGATAGAGCGAGGTTATAAATTAAAGCATTAAGAGGTTACACTATCTCTGAAGTTTGAAAGAATTGAAGTCTATTTTTTGGTTACATTGATAGTTTATACTATTAACAATATAATGTAAATAGTTTTGACGAAAAATTTCGATGGTTTTATGGTATTAGAACCGATTTAACGCATCGGTAAACGAAATTTTAAAAGCGTTTTTCTCAGAAGGACATTTTTAAAGACATAGTTGCCTCTAACTTCTACAATTTTCATCCGATTCACTTAAAATTTTTGTAAAATACTCTCTGCTACATAATCTAAGGCTGTACATAAGATTTTTGCAATATATTGAATACTTCCTCTGGAATTAACATTTTTATGCTAAAATTTTAGGGAAAAATGCGATTCTTTCTTCATGTGTTCACCATTTCTATAAAAATTAATATTTTTTAAAAATCCTAAGTGCTTCTTTAGTAATTGGCGTGCAGATGGTGAAAATTTTCGATATTTTGCTCTAAGTCAAACCGTGTGGCAGCAGTGGACAATATCATTAGGGTACCCGTCAGAAATAGAGGTTCATCGATGAGGCTGTAACGCCGCCATTTTGTAAAGAAATTAAATGAAAAAAATACGTTTACATTCCTTAAGGACGATATAATAAAGCCCCTATGAAAAGTTTTCGATAGAGTCAATTATTTGCTGTAAAAAAAATGTCAAAGTTAGGTATCATTTTCAGGACTCAGGAGTAGTATAACCTCTTATGGGGGAGTCCCAATCGATGAGCACTAATTAATATGAAAGTTTTTTAGTATTTTCTATGGAAACTATGCGGTGGATTCTTTTGAAATTTGGAGGGTAGTTTTGTATACTTATAAACTAAAGACTGCATGATTAGTGAGCAATAATAAAAGTTTATTCAAGGAGTTATTTAAACATTTGTCTAGCCGTACGACGTGTACCATAGGTGTTGTTCTATTCATCTCAGACAAAAAAATCAAAGAAGGTTCTGTTCTCTAGGAAATTGCGCAGACAGCAAACCTCAATTTAAGAAGATAACTGCAAAATTGACAAAATGGCGGCAGTTTGAATACAAAATGTCGATTTTCGCTGTAATTTTTTACCTCATTGTGCAATTAAACACATTAAATTTATGCCCAGTAGTAATTCCTGTATTGGTAATAAATTAACCTGAAATTATCAACGTTTATGGGGCAGATCAATTTTTTAAACATACTGCAATGAAAGAACCAATTTCGAATTGACATCGAACGACCCTGAGCGAAGCTCTAGCTACCTATCTCTCTAGAATTGCTGTTTCGGCGCTCGGAATACGTGTACTTTGACGCCTGACTGACTTTACGACCTCATTATATCGGTTCCACCGACTATACATGCGTGATGAGTCCAAACTGTTGCTGGCATCCGCTCGATGCTGTGTCTGGGACATTCAGTAACATCGTGAAATAGCTATCAGATGTAGAAAAATTTCTGTGATTTTATAATCATCGAAGAACTTATTAAAATTGGAAATAATGTTTAAAAATTGGTCAATATTTTTGGAATAATATTTAAAAGTTTATTTTGTCTTACAATTAGACACTGCAGTATTATTAAACTCCCTGTCAGTAGTAAATCCAGAAAAGGAAATCCAAAATGCAGAAAAAGAAGAAATAGACAAGGGATTCCTTCACATGAAGAAACTATGACACAAAATAAAATGTAAGGACGAAAATTAAAATAAAAGCCAATGTATCACTTACTCAAGCACTCTGCTAATATAATATAATGATAATAAACGAAATTTTAGATAAAATTTTGAAAAAAAAATTCTTATTCTTTACTATAAATATTAACACTTTTATGTCATAGTAAGGCTTTGTAAATTTAACTAATTTTAGGAAGTACTATTTCACTCACGAAGCTTTGCTAGAAAATTTTATTAACAAAGGATGCACTTTCATGGGACAATGTAGTATCGGGGCCTCCATACCCAAATAGGAAATCTCGAAGGGAGAATAGAGAGGGAGTGGTTGGCGTAGCGCGCAAAGCCTCGGCTTGCTAAGCCTAAGGTCCCGGGTTCGATTCCCGTTGGGTCCCTCAATATTTTTCCCTAGGTTCCTACAAATGGGGACTCGTCCGGGATGGAGGCATCTACGGCTGCACGAAGCCAGGCGCTGTGAGATGAAAACATGTGAGAGGGTTTTTGCACGTCTCCCAAAAAGTTGAGAAACAGTGTTTCGGCTGAGAGTGCCACTGTGTGGGGGAGTGTACCCGATAGTACTGAGTTGTGTTGCACTGAGGACATTCGAGGGCGAATATCAGTTCAGGGATGGCCGAGTCAGTTCAGGGATCGGGGCCTCTATACCCGAAAAATACGAAACTAGCACGGGACAATATAGAGGGAGTAGTTGGCGTAGCGCGCAAAGCCTCGGCTTGCTAAGCCTAAGGTCCCGGGTTCGATTCCCGTTGGGTCCCTCGATATTTTTCTGTCGTCGGTTCCTACACATATTTTCGGCAAAAATACTATTAATATTGTATCATAAATATTATTAGAATTATGAGTATTATTGCAATATCATATTACTGAAAATATCATATTACTACATATTTCCAGCAGATCTACCGTTCAAGGTAAAACGTTACATATTGCACATTTTTCTTCACTGCAACAATTTCATGCTCTCGCAAATAGACGTTTAATGACAACGTGTATGCATCAAGCACTCGTAGCTGCATTATTACAAACGTGTAGTCTGGTAACTCGATATGTTTGCATAATGAATGCAATGTTATACAACATTTCCTTCTAATGGGTCTACAATGTGGAGTAAAAGTCCATGTAGGTGTATTCCTATGTAGTATCACTTCCTCTTTCTTATAGTGCTTCTGACGACATACTGAACATAAGCATTCTATTACAAGTCATTTAATTTTCACTTTATTCCAACACGCTATTCTCACAATTCCTTAATAGGTCTCTGTGCCAAAAATTGTTCCTTGAAGCAATAATTTTCGAACTTGTTAACTAGAGAAAAGAAGTGAATTCGAAAATATTCAAGAAATATTCAACAAAGGGTGAATAAGAAGGAAGAAAAACTGTTTGCAGATGGAAGAAGTGGCAGAAAACGAAAGGAAGTTCCACATTTGACTTAAAATTTTAGAGTCCAAGCTTATTTTAAGATTTAATAATTTTAGAGCCAAGCTCATTTTAGAATTCAAAATTTTAGAGTTAAGTTCACTTTTAAATTAAAAAATTTTAGAGTCCAAATTCATTTTAAAATT
>NW_017100752.1:127963-131496 GCF_001263275.1 Habropoda laboriosa | reverse complement strand
CTGAAAAAAAAAAAAAAGAAGAAATTGCATTTATAAAGGAAATTTTGTTTCCATCTTGTTCACCCTTCGAAATCATTTAAATTACCTACAAAAGTCTTCTCGTACCACTATAGCTATAGAAAATAATTATACAGATGGCCTCTTTTACATGGTCCACCTTTTACATGTTATTCTTACATTCTCACGAATCCAAACGAGCCAAAGATCTAAAAATTTGTTTACCATTTTTAATTGTATACAAACGAGATAGAATTTCTGACCGAAGAATCGTCTCGCCGACTAATTCATACAACCGAATATAAAAGGAAAAAAAGAAGATAATTGATACAATCAACTTTTTCCACGTAAAACTACAATCTCTCGATTGTAATTCGATTTCATTAGAATTGCCCGAGTTGGTCATTACGATTGCTCCAGTTACGATCGGAATCGCGACTGAAACATCGGCGATAACGCAAAGATACTCCCGACCGTGGCTCTAAATGGCTCGGATTCAGACTGGTTTCGCGTAATAAATACCCGATAAAAATGATTGCGCACAGTCAACGATTTGCCTAGCATAACGTTTATTGATCGAGGCCAGGATGCCCCATAACAGTGACAAATACTCACAGGGACAGCTCCAAGAATCGGGCTCATGTGCCGTTTAAATTTGTATCAGTGTATTAACCACGAGTTACGAAGTCACTTCCGGTACTTACCGAGTGCCACGTGCCCCGGTCAAACAATTGAATTCGTGCCACAGGGAACCGCTGTTCCTTTGATTAACCGAGAATTCGAATATCTATGTTTTACTCTGCGAATGGTATAGCCAAAGGGATGGGATAACGTGTGTTCAGCGCGCTGTATTTTGCAGGATTCGATGAAATTATTGTCAACGTTTCACAGTAACTGTTAGATGATGTTCTCTTAATATATTTTTTTGACAAAATATAATTTGCATTCGAAAAGCGAAAAGTGTTAGAATTTCAATAATTTTAAGTTTACGATTTTCTCTGTTTGTATAATAATTTTTTCGTTTATTTTATGACGGTGTACATTTTTTGATTTTCAGAGTAATAATAATGTAATGTATTTCTTGGTTCCTTTTCGTCGATAGAAAGTTTATATTCATTTCAAATTGAAGTTCTTGAAAGAGCATCATTTATTTTCAAAGTTGTATATGTTCTATAATACAAATATTTGAATGGAAGTACGAAAAAAATATGACAAGAAGAATTTTACCCAATTTTAGCCATAGAATTATGTTGTCGTGTAAAATAAATTGGCAAAGTAATACCTCTGTGGTACACTGAAGATTTATAAGCGGGAAAACGTGAATTGTAGCGTCAATGATTGAGTCGTACTACTTAAAATATCTATAGAGGTGTATCTACAATATTTGGCAAATTTTCCACCATTTTTATTGATTTATATCGATGAAATGTAGATCATATATTGCAGATTGAGGTTATATTACGTAAAGAATATAAAATAGTAATATTTACAGCCAAATTACTATAGAACATCTTTTATTGAATGTAAATAAAATAAAATATGAATAAAGACAGTTTTCTGAATGAAATTTTACTTCTAATTGTCGCCATACAGTATAATTTTGAAGCATGTTGCAATTTTGCGTCAGAATAGGTATTTCGAGGCGTTTCATCATCCTCGTTTCTACAGGTATCGATTCTTCCACTGTAACTGCATTATTCCTTGATGAAATCATTCCAAACAATTCTTGCCAATGTTTCTCTAACGCCCATTTATGTTATTAATGATCACAGAATACTCCTATTGGGAACATTCTCTTTAAAAAATTTCCATAAAATAACAGTCATTCATAAACATAACTAATAAAGGAACATTTCCAAGTGATAATCACCGATATTAATGAAACATTGGTGCACGGTGATACTCAAAAAAATATTTAACACGTATTTCTTTTCATTATCTCTTTAAAAAATTTCCATAAAATAACAGTCATTCATAAACATAACTAATAAAGGAACATTTCCAAGTGATAATCACCGATATTAATGAAACATTGGTGCACGGTGATACTCAAAAAAATATTTAACACGTATTTCTTTTCAATAGCAATCGTCCACATTTAACGAGTAAAAATTCTCCTCGAAGATGGGAATAATAAATATATTTTGTTTATGGGGGTGCACCACCCTTAGCCATCTGAAATAGGTAAAGTTTGGGAATTTTTTTCATAGGTAACCAGTGAAGGATAATTATTAATTTTTTTAGAGGATATAAATGTAACTCCTGGCTTCTTTCTGCAATTTTTAAAAATTAAACATATTACAAAATGGAGGAGTTATTGCGAAATATCTTCTGCCAGAACATCGGTTGCTGGCCACCATTGCTAGTAAGGATTGGAACGTCTGAAAGAAAAAATTCTTGCGGATAAATAAATAAAAATGTATTACCTACAATGTAGCGTAAGATTTTTCAAAAATTCTAATTATTATAGAAATGGCGGCAATTTGAAGAGGAAAAACCTCTTTCTACCAAAGAAATCAACTTTGAACATTTCTAAAAAATTAAATAATTGCGATATCGAAAAAATCGTAAGCTACATTACAGCGAATACATTTTTATTTATAAATCCAAAAGAAATTTTAATTTCAGACGTTCCAATCCTTACCAGCAATGGTAGCCAGCAATCGATGTGCTAGCGAAACATGTTTCACCATAACTCCCCCATTTTGTAACATTTTCACTTTCCAAAAATTGTCGAAGATAGCCAAAAGTTACACTTACATCCTCCCAAAAAATTGAAACAGTCCACGTACTAATTACCTGCAAAAAAAATTCCCAAACTTTATCCTATTTCTCGACACCTCGAAGTACTGCACCCCCATAAAAATTGATTTCAAATATAAAGAGCAGTCAAAATCAAAAACCACTAGAGTGCATTAATTCGTGGCAACGATTTTCCCTACTTATGGCTGCTATCGAAAATTCTAGTCTACCAGACGAGAGAGGAGACGTCGATTAAAATCGTCGCAGAGAAGAGAGGAATATTTGGGTGGTATTCGCGGTGGTCGAACGAGGACACCCCCGTAACAGCGCGAAATAATCATAGACGAAGCGCTTGAAGAGATATCGGTGAGGGGGTTGTTGGAGATCGGCCGTTCGAAGAATTGGAAGAAAAGGCGAGAATGGTCCAGGGAGGAGACAGGGACTCGGGATGATCGAATGAAAGGGGAGAGGGATGAAGATAGTCGCGTGAACGGGCAGAGGAGGACGGGGGATATTTCTGTTAGTGATGGGATCAAACGTGACTCACAAATGTGTCAATACTGGTGTCAATTGGTACCTTTATTGAATCGCTGTTGAAATAACATGTATATTTGTTTTTCTATATTTCCAAAGTTTTCTCTGTGCATGAATATTTTCAGTTTTCAAATATATTTTTTGACTGTTGTAGCTTTTGCTATTTTTTCGAAGTATTTGTATTTTTGACGTATTTTGAAAAAGTACCATTCTGTGGTTATTCAGGAAGGCTTTTATGTTACCGCAATTGTTATTAAGTA
>NW_017100752.1:119887-127951 GCF_001263275.1 Habropoda laboriosa | reverse complement strand
TAAATATTAAATGTTAAAAAATCGTAAAGTTTGTTCACTGTTCTTGTTCAAACCAGTATACCTTTTCGTTTCTTTTTTATTATTAGTAAAAAATAAAGAAGAAAGATTTGTTAAGGAATATACATATATTTTCACTATATTTGTTCAAATCAGTGTGCCTATTCGTAATTTCTTTTATAATTAGCAAGAAATAAGGAAAAATGAATTTTTAAGGAATATACATTACCTAAGAAATAGAAATATAATATTTTCTGAAGTAGTTATAATTGTAATATTTTTGTAACATTGTTTCGTGTAAGTGAACGTTGTAAGAAATGATCCAATTCTCATTTACAAGCGATGCAATTGTGTAGTCGTCCTTCTTACAACATACTGCGTAACCAAATATTTTTATCAATCATTATAATATCACTTTCTGTGTTAATATTTATCGTAACCATTAACTGTATAAATTTAATTTAATTTAAAAGAATTTTAACTTGAAAAATAGATAAGAAATGTGTAATTTTGTATTAAAAAAGACTGTATCGATATGTTATAATAAAGTTTTATAATAAAATTGATATTTCAGTAACAATTTAAAGAAAACAAAGAAATTGAAAAAATTCTCGCTTGAAAAACGCGATATTGATATCAAAGGACAATGTTAATTTACATTTATTCAAATCAAATGTTACAACTCCATAATGAATTCTCTCAGTTGTCCCAGTTTTTAATTGATTTTACTCCCGAGGCAGAATTTTTCTTGCATTTGAATGGCTTCAAATCGAGGACGAATCAAGTGTTCAAATGTTCAATTACTATTTCTGTTAAGCTATGTTGAATTTGCAATTTGCAAAGTTTTCATTAAGGCATCTCTCGTGAAAAATTTCTTTACACCGGAAATTATTCCTTTCACGTTTAACATTTTAATCAAAATCACAACTATATTCTCGCATTTTTCCAACTAGGTAAATCTTTACATTGAAATATTGTAATACCTGCTTTCCTACATAATTACCAGCTGTAAAATAAAGAAATCTTGCACAGTATTAAACAAACCTAGAAAATATAACCGATACTTCTAATTCTTCAATTAAAAAAAAAAACTCTTCAACATCTCTTAACAAAATTATTAACTTGAAAATATCATAAATTAAACTGTAATTTAATATATTTTATTCCACAGAAGTTATACTTCTTTCGCATATTTGTCAAAATCGATGGTAATCTGTAAATTAAAAAAGCTTAAATTTTACCTAACCTAACTTAACTCAAATTTTACCTAACCTAACATAACCTAATTTAACCCAAATTTTATTTAACATAACATAACCTAATTTAATCCAATTTTTACCTAACCCAACATAACCTAATTTAACCCAAATTTTACTTAACCTAATTTAGTCCAAATTTTACCTGGAAGAGTAAGAAAAAAGAAACGAAGGAGCTCAAAATACAACAAAATCAGCCGAAGAAAAAAAATTCTCCATATCCCCAAAGAACCATCATGCAAAATGTTCACACACATTAACTTAAAAAACTCCAAAACAGCGAAAAAAAAAAAATTCTCAAATCAATCAAACTACGAATCAGTGAAAAATTGTAACCAGCTACTCGGATCGGGCCCATCACTATCCCCGAGCAGTGGGAAAGGGCAAAAAGGAAGGAAGGGAGAAGCACGGAGGAACAGGCAGGGAGTCGAAGCAGGAACTGCACGCGCAAGCGCCATTTTGCAAACGTGGCCAGCCATCTTGCGATGCGTAGCGTTCGAACGGCGGAGTAGGGGTAGGAATATAACCGTTCTTGGTATCGAACTGTGCTTCAGTACCTACGGAGACAGAGACAGGCATAGAACGTCCTTTTACACCTCTGCAATCGCTACGCGTTCTTCATTTTTTTTTCTTCTCTTCTCTCTTCTCTCTTTCACCCCTTTTCTTCCCCATCACCTTTCTCGTTTCTTCTCCGTCACATTTCCTTCGACTTTCGTCGTTCCACGTCTTTCTTTCACCCACGTTCACCGTTTCTCCGCTTCCTCCTCCTGTTGTTTCATTGAAATCCCGTTTAAGTTAGTCAAGTATGCGACCACGCGAGTAATTGGTCGCGCCAGTTGGTGTGCAAAATGAAACGTCGCGGGCTACACGTCGTCGAACATTTCCGTTCGAGGGATCGAACGAAACGTAATATGTAGCTTGAAACTTTTTTAAATCACCGCGTGTCACTGCATTTCTCTCTCTCTCACTCTCTGTCTTCCTCGATTTTCTCTTCTTCGGTTAGCCTCGTTTTCTCCATCTCCTCCTGTTTCCGCTGCTCTTTTCAACGAAGTACAGTCGACTCATCGGTGTAATTAGAAGTCGCGCTGGTCGAGTCCGTGTGAAATTGAAGGGCTCGCGCGTCGAAATTCGCGTGAAAGAGGGTCCAACATCGTCGGAATGCTTCTCAGTAGTTTCGCGTGCTCTCTGATCAGCCTTTCCTTCGAGCTCGTTTCCCCGACATTCGAGAATTCGTTGAAAACCAACGTGGTGACTTCAACGAAACGCGAAAGGTTCGCCTTTTACACGCAGAAAGTTTCTGTCCGATTTTGCAAATTTTCGCATTGTGAGTTCCTCTGTCGAAATGGTTTTCCAAGCAGCTTCCAAGGTACCGTTCAGAATTGTTTAGAAATTTCACGGCGCGATCGTGCCCCGGACATTTGTTAAAAGCGTTACAAAGCGTGCGCCAAAAACCGGGTCATCCACTTCTCGCGAAAAATCGATACGAAATGTCGGAACGCGGTTCCCGGTCTGACCACTGGTTGACTCGTTCCACTTGAAGCGCTACGAATACGGACTTTTCAATTACGAACTGTGCGGTTCGTGTTTACTTTATTCCCTCAATTTTTGTATCCAGACATAGTAATTTGTCTTCCAAGGCGCTGAATGAAATTTAGTAACGTTGGACATCAGGGAAATCCTGTTTTCTTCGAGTGAAATGGAACGTATAAAACACTCGTTAAACGAGACGTTTTACAAGTTTTTCCACGAAATTGATATTTCATCGATGTTGTACCGCAAAATTCTTCCTTTCGCAAATTTACTCAAAAATTCGACAATATTTCCTCGTTTCAAATTCTTCGATTTATTTTGCAGGGGTTTGATCAATTTTCAGGTAAATTTCTCGCGGTAAATCGGCAAGTCCAACGAAACGAGACGGGAGGAGAATTCTTTGTTAACGGAGTGTGAGAAATAAGTGATAGATCCTTGACGTAATTCCGTAAAATGAAGTGTATCTGCTCGATCGAGAATTTGCAGTGCGACACGATCCGTGAGCTAGGCGACGCTCTCTACCTGTTGCACGTTGCTTTCATAGGAAATTACCTTACCGACATATTGAACATTGTCATTTCTGTCTATGGACCGTAATCCTATGCAGAAACGTGCCGCCGTGGGATTACAACGTTTATCGGCCCTCCTTTCTGCCCTTTTTTCCTCGTTATCGCACTCGCATGCATGATAAAGCCGTTCGTTCCTCTCCTCTATAAACGTATTTGCTCAACACGGCCAATTCGTCGTAGTAGTATTTGTTCCGAGCTTTCTGTCAGCTCTGAATAATCTTCGATATACATAAGACAGGCATCCTGTGCTTCAAATCTGAAAATTTCCAAATTTCCTCCGTGTTTCAATTTTCACATTTTTGCTAACTCAATCAGATCCAATGTATCAGTGAACACTTTGGAATTGTTAGACCAGAAATTTGAAGCTTTCGAAGCTTTCACGTTGGGACACCGTGAAATGTATTCCAATCGGTGAAGAAATTTTCCTGCGTTGAAATCAGAAATTTTCAATTTTCTTAAATTTTACTTTTCAATTTTCTGACATTTTCATCGACGTAGGGAAGAGTCTATGTTAATCCGTGATACAGCAAATATGGAGGATCGTTCAAGATGGAAGGTAGAAGTGGAGAATTTTCGATGAATTTCCTTCGAGAGAAGAATAGAGGAATTTCCATTCATTTCGTCCTGATAAATCACGCATCGCGTCGAGGAAATTAATTCTGCTTCGTAGAAGGATACTAAGTGTCTACCTGTTGCACCATGCTACCAGACTAAGCGGTCTCGATCGTTTTTGGAGAATCTCTGACGAGAGAGAGAGAGAGAGGTATAGGCAAAAGGATAGCGAGAGAAAGAGAGAGAGAGGGGGAGAGAGCGACAGCACTTGGGGAATGAAAAATTTTACGCGTCTACGCGTAGGAAGAAATCTGCTGGTACGTCGCTGGCTTCCCAACTTGTTGCTGCAAGCCCTGAGATCTCTCTACTTCTTGATTTCCGGTGTCGCCTCTTGCACACAGGTATGCGATCAATTCTGAAATGAGGAACATTCCAATGCGTACGACCAGCCATAAAAGTCTACGTACACACATTTCACCTGAATAGATTTCACATGCATACTGCTACGCAATCGTTTTAACCCTTTCGTTGCTTATGGACGTTTGGAAAATTTCCTCGCGCTGTCTTGTACCGTTTTAGAGCATTTCACTGCACTTCCATGGTAATTTCATACTTAATTTTGTCCTTTACGATATTCTACCGTAGTTTAGTTAAGTGGATTTTGAAACGACACGGGGAAAATAAGAAATTTTGCAGACGTGATTGAAAATTTGATGTCTGTCACACGATAATTAAGTAGTCGATGAAAGTTAATTGCAGATCAAGATCAAATACCAGCGATCATTTTTTAGTTCGATTGAAATTTGCTTCGTTCAAAAATAAATTGTCAAATTTGCTTCTTTTTATGTATTTGCCGCAGTGAAAGGGTTAAAATAGTGGTTTTTATCAGGCAACGGTTTAAAAATCGAGGACAATCAAAATTCGTAATTTTTTTATTTTAAATTGCAGATTGTGCATGAAAGTTAACTGTGAAATGCTTGAAGCTACGAGAATTTCGTTCTTGTAATTGCATCGATTTAAAGCTCGAAATTAGTCGAGATTCGTCAATTATTTTATTGTTAACACGTTAAGCGCCATGTCAGTCACCGGTGACTGACATTATACTTTCCGCTTTCAATTTAAATATACAATTAAAAAAATTATATCCTTCTATTAATAAATTTTAAATAATTTGGAGATCTTGAAAGAATGTACCTAAATATTACTTGTTACCAAAAAAAAAAATTTTAACGAGTATTATTAAAACACATACAGTCTTATCGCAACCTTACACAGATCTCCGGCCGCCAGCACATCGGTGAAATCGAATATCACAGGTTAAACGGAAAGGAAGGCAAAACAGGCTTGGCGCTTATTTCGAAAGTTTATTTCGTCCACAAATAAATTGTCGTCAAGAAAAGTATAAATAACCTCGTATCGCATAAGTTGATCATACTTCGATCGATAAATGTTACATTTTCACTAAAACTACTCGCGTTGAAAGTTTCACTAACACATTGGTCGTTTCATCTGCAATAATTTAATACTTTCTCGTTACTTCTCCGATTCCAAGAGAATTTTTCAAACTGTTATAATAATTTTTCACCTTTATATCCTTAAAGAGAACTTGGAGACTCTTGCAAGCTATTTCAATTGCGATACGTTACTTTTTATCATGTCTCGTAACAACCTTCGTTCTTTCATGGAAAAGAGTTCGTCCCATTAGATAAGTAAATAAATATTAAGAACTTCGGTCATTTCTGTACCTTGAATGGTAAAGGATTTTTCTCTATTCGGTAATAATGTAATATCACAATTCCGCTAAATTAAAAAATTCAAACACACAATTCGTAATCAAAATCCAAAACGTATTCTCGCAATTCGAACACTTTTCTTCTCCAACTTCTTTCACCATCGCCTTCTCGCGTCCTTAATGCACGCTCAATTATACAGAAAGACACGGTGAATCCTCTCAGTTAGTTAGAGACTCACCCTTCCTTCTCCGCCACTCCTTTTATACACTTGCCCGTCTTAACATTAATTCCTTTGTAATTACGATCACCGCGACATCTTATCCATCTTATCTTGCGGCCATGGTTCATCGATATTCCTCCTTTGACGTCCACGGGAAAAATTCACCCGGCTACCGTTTCAATTCCTCCGAGCTTATTTCTTCCAGGGGTAGTTCATCTCGTTTGTCAAGAATATTTCGTTTCCGTGCTTTGTACTGTTGTTCGCAATTCTCGAGATCTCTTGGATTATCGGTTCTCCTACAGTCGTCCGCTGAAAGGATGAAAATGAAGGTAGAACGTAGAGTCTGGAGAAGTTAGCAATATGGTAATGTTTCGCAGCCTGTGTAAAAATACTCAAGTACACCGATAGTACAACACACAAAAAGATGAATAATTGCATCTTTAATCCGTCTTTTGCTCGTAGGTTCGCGTAGTTTCGAAACGCGTTTAGAATATCGTCGACGTGTTTTATTTGTGGATTATGCTACTCGTACGTTCGAAATATGCGAAGTAATAAATATGGATTGGAATTTTTCGGAGTGTTCGTAAACTGTAAACAGTTTTGTCACGATCTCGTGGAGATTGTGGTGTATTTACTTTTGTATATTCGTGCATTTCCATTTGACGCTTCGTCTCTAATGTACCGGGTGTCCTAGTTTCTTTTCGACCAAACTTTGTCGGCTTGTTCTGCGGATTTAGATAAGAAAAAAGTGTCGTATAAACATAGGTCGTTAGAAGCTTCGTTAAAAAGTTACAACAGAAATACGAAATATGAAAAAAATGGCAACGAACTTGCGGTTGCTGCGGTACGAGATAAGAGTGACACTGGGATAAATTACATTCAACATCTTTAAAGACCTGAAATCGTAAAAATTAGATTTACATGTCGTTCATCTATTCCAACTTTGTATCGTAATAACCGCACACCCGTTAGCTTCGTAATTCGTATTACTGCTGTAACTTTTCAATAAAGCCTCAAACGACCTATGTTTATATAAATCTTCCTTCTCCTTTATGCCCATAGTACACACTGGCAAAGTTTGATCGGAAAAAATTTGGACACCCTGTATATTTTTTTCACCTGCGCACTCTTTATTTTTCTATTTCCCCATCTCTCTCGCTCAATTCAGATGAACCACGTGTATAGACATGTCCGGGGCATACTTGTTCGTATCCATCGAAAACCTTGAATTGCCATGCACTTTTCTTTCACACCCTAATCTCAAGAATTCAAAAGCATTCCTCTCTGGCGCCTCGAATTCTATTTCCCCATCTCTCTCGCTCAATTCAGATGAACCACGTGTATAGACATGTCCGGGGCATTCTTGTTCGTATCCATCGAAAACCTTGAATTGCCATGCACTTTTCTTTCACAACCTAATCTCAAGAATTCAAAAACATTCCTCTCTGGCGCCTCGAATACTCGAAATTTCATCCTTCGCTATTAATATTCACACTCAATTCCCATTAATTCGCACGTATGATGTAATTTCAAATAAAATATATTTAACAGACGATAAAACTGTACAAAAACCACACGGACTCCCGTTTTCGGATTTACACCCATTTCTGGATTCATACTCATTTTCGGATTTATCCAAATTTTCGAATTTTTACCCAAATCGGAGTCGCTTGAAGAGGATTTTGACGCAATTTTTCCAGTCAAATGGCACTCGTTTCAATTATTAGGAGGCAGAATACTACAACCTCCAACTGTCATTTTCTCAAAACTAGTTAATCATCCAGAAAACCTCCCTAATGACCATATTCACTCTCAAATCAACACAAGCTATCACAATCCATACTAATTATTACCTTACAACAAATTACACACACAAAGATTACAAAAAAAAAAGAAAAAATTTCAACCAGGCTATATCGCGACTCGGACTATAGAAAGTGAGGTTAGGAATTCATCGATCCACCCTCCTTTCCACCTGCAGTCGAATCTTCTTAATCACCGCTAAATCCGACCTATTCATTTCCGCCATAAAAACCTACAGCCGCGTTTCATCCACCCTTAACCGTCCCTTCTAAGCGCAACGTCGACCTGAAGGTCCGCTCCATTCATTCGGCGAGCGTAGGACGCGGCGTGCAACGAAGAGAGGGGAAAAAATTCGAAATATCCGTCTGGCTGAGTTATGCGCGGACAGCACAGGGACTCACCTG
>NW_017100752.1:104735-119602 GCF_001263275.1 Habropoda laboriosa | reverse complement strand
GCAAAGGGTCGAAGAGGATTGGGGGAAAAAAGAAGAGAGATCGTGGCCCCCCGCTTCTTTCGTGCAACATTTAAACAATTCTTCGACGCGTGCCGTATACGCGACCTGTTGCGCGGTTAATTTAATGAAAAATTCAGGCTTTGCAACGGTGCGCCACGCGGGGCATTCCACGCGAGACGCGTGGAGTAGAGACGTCTTCAGGAATGTGTCTCGCGCTTTATTTGCCTCGGAAAATGAAGGAGAAGAAAGAGTCTACGAGAGAGACGTGCTCGTGAAATGAAGTTCGAATACGAGGAAGATTCTGTGAATTAATCGCGACGGTTCAGTTTCTTTTTCTCCCCGCGTCGTTTCGAACAGCGGTCATTTTTAGGTTATGTTGGTCCGTACGATTTTTACGTAGGATGGAGTTTACGATTACAGCCTGATTTGATGTTTATTTCGAGGGAATTAATTCGACGGTGTTATGGTAGCATTTAATTAGTAAAATAGATTGGTATTCGATAGAAATTGCGGGGTTTAATGAGTTTGGTGTAAAGTTACAAAATACTGATAAATTGGAAATTCGCGTGCGGAGTTTCGAAGGAGTTTTGGTAATTAAAAGTTGACGTTATTAACGAACGAATTAGGTTTCGAAAAATATAATTATAGTTATTGATGCGTGTTGTGCAATTAACAGTAATGCAATAAATGTGTTAACTGTAAAATGAGGAATTTAGGTGGGAATAAATTTTAGAAAAAGTTTATATTTTACTTGAAATTAGACCCAATCGACGACTATTCATTATTTTAATTAAATTCCTTTTTTAATTATAAGGGAATTTTGTTTTCATCGATCATCGTTAATATTTTAATTAAATTTTTCTTTTTAATTATAGATACTACGATGAGTTGATACTCTCGTCGGTTTCATGACGTTAATTCCTCGATTGGTGCTCGATTAACATCGCTATGATATACCCGGAGTGCAGAATTTTTCAACGACAGCAGTTCGACCAATGGAAATTATCAGAAACCCTATGGCAACCATGGTAAGTCGGTGATAATTTTAATGCACGATGCACAGTATGAATTTTGTAAAAGTGTATTAAATAATTGAAGTGAAAAGCAAAATGTCTTCTTGGTATTCCTTTAAATGATCGAGACACGAACAGAATGCACTCGTATAATTTGTAAAAATAATAAATAATATATATGAATAGTTTAGTCGAGTTTCATAGAATTCTAAGAAATATGTTACTTATTACATGGTATATCGCACGAATGGAAACCTTTTGTTTAATTTCGATGGAACGATGAAAATATGTAAAACGTTTGAGAAAGAATGACACTTTCTTTGTTAAGAATATAAACAGCTAGGAGTTCAAGTACGATTTATAAATTTTACGACCATAACTTGACCGAAAACATGTAGTTTTCCGATGCAGCGTCTTAAGTAATAAATTATTGCTAACTTAAAGCTGATAATTATACTTCGCGAGGGAGCCATAAATTTGAGTTACCAAAGTTTTTATTTTGTTGAAGCTTTCTTCTTAGTAACATGTTATAACAAAACATTCGTCAGAAAATTTTCAATCGCAGAATTAAAGGCACAGAAACTGTGCTAAATATTAGTATTCTAAAATGTTAATGAAATAATTATACCTTTTGGAATAGAGAAATTTTTCGTATTTAAAATTATACATTATTATACAATTTGTTTAAAACAGTGCAGAATAGTATTATACTTTATTATACGAAACATTGCAGAAATGTAAGAAAAATAGTACTCTTCTTAAATAAATTGACACAATTTTTTTTTAATATAATTTAGGGTGGCATCAACATCCTGATTATTAGCGATCATTGTTAGCGATTATTCTATATTTCAGAACGAAGGTTTGCCCTACTTTCTCGAAATTTTCTTCTAACACAGTTTTGCAAGTCTCGTTAAAATCTTCAATTATAGAAAAATATCGATACGGATTGAATTCTTAACACTTCAATCCTTCTGTGTATATATTTTGCACGAGCATTAAGGTGTAACTTTGTTTAACCCTTTCGTTGCGGCAGACTTCAGAATCCTTTATTTCGGCGTTTAAAAAAGTTTCTAAATTTATCATTTAAGATGAGAGAGCGCAAAGGGCAAAAATGACGAATTAAATTAAGGTGAAAGTGTACGAAAAATTGCCAACAACACGGTGCGACAAAATCTTCAAAGCGCCCATAGGCGCAACAGCAGTGAAAGGGTTAAAGAAAGTGTAGTACAAAACGTCTCAAATAAACAATTTCATACTAAGAATATTATTTCTCACTCAGCGAAACAACAATTAACTTTCACTCAAAAAATACAACTTCGTCCCCAAATTTTTCTAATTTCAACAAAATAAATATCACATTTTATACGAAGTTCCACTTTGACATTTCTCAAAATTTATAAACGTACAACAAAATAATCGACGTGTAACAAAAAAATAACTTCCACCATTCGTGACAGTCGTTTCGAGTAATGCGTCAAAACAATAAAAACCCCTCACCCTTTCTCCCTTTTCCACGCTCTTACTTCTTACGAAAAGAGAACAACAGTATATCGACCCCGTTAGAGGAGGCTTGAACCAATTTGAAGCCTGCTCGATTTTATCCAGGGCCAGGTTGGTAGGCAGTGCAGCCAAGCCACCGCAGGAATTTAATTTAACGAGCAATTTTTCCATCGACCTCAGCAACCAGGAGAATAAAGTTTCGGGAAGAAAAGGCTTGCCAGAGGCATCCGTGTTGCTATCGATCCGCGATGTGCCGCTTTCTGTTGCGTGCCTCGCTTCTGGCCGATCTTCTTGCTGTCATTCAATGGAATCGTTGAAATTCATTTCTTCCTAGGTCATTTAAGTGCTATCTTCTTTTTTCTTCATTTTATCTATTTATGATAGCTTGCATCTGTTAGGTTCATCGGCGGCTACAATATTCTTATAATATTCTTAGAATTCGCAAAACATCTGTTGCAACATTTCTCAACAAAAATTGAACTATTCACCAACTGTCAGAAAACAGTACTCTAACTCGGAGTAGGGTGGGCGTAAAATTACTTAAACGCGTCTACGTCTTTACAATAGTATATGTCAGAGCTGCTTAACTTCTTGCTCACGAGAAAATTTCCGTTGCGGCGGCGGGTAGGACGCGAGGAATCCTCCCACCACAACTCCAGCGATAGTTTTTTGGTACGAAATGACTGGTACGAACCGCAGAATGTGTAACATAAACAAACGGCAGTCGCTGGAATTGTGGTGGGAGGACTCCTTCTCGCGTCCTCCCGCCGCCCCGCAACTCGAGCGAGATAATCTCAGTCGCATAGTGGGGGAACCTCGGGACAGGAAATTTGCTCGTGAGCAAGAAGTTAAGCAGCTCTGGTATATGTTATTAAAAGTCTATATCCGCGTTATCTGAGCGTCGTTCGCAAAAGTATGCTTCGAGGGTCTCGGGAAGAGTGAGTAGGCGTTGTCGATTCCTGTCCACTCCCACGCGAATAGGCCCAGGGAAAGACCCAAAGGGGCGGAGTCACCCCCACCGAGCGCGCTGGGCGTGGCTTCAAGATGCTCGCTTCACCGTCTTCGGGACGGATTTTCTCACACAACCGTTTTATAAATTTCTTTCGAAACAGATATGTGAAAATCTCAATGACGTATTTCCGTGTTATCCAGGCTCAAATTAACAACCTGAATGACGCATATACGTGCTTCATCCGACGCTGATGTGGGGTTTTCGGTTTAAAAAAGTGACTGTGGGAAGTGATGGGGAAATGGAGAGAGTTGGTGTGAATGGCCTGGAAAGGAAGAACGAATGAAAGACCATCGTGCGTGGCGCGTTTGTTTATGTTTAGACAATAACATGGGTTGTCAAGCCCATCGCGGCGGGTGTGAGTGTGTGTGTGGATGCGTGTATTCGAGAAAAAAGAAGAAGAGTACGTAAGCGTGTGTGATTGACCAGCGAACGAGAAGCAAGAGCGAATTACATTTTCTTGTGACAAATAAAAGTAATATTAGTGAACAGCATCGGCGACGCGTGGGATACTTTACCTTTTATGGAATAAAAAGTAATCAACAAAATCCCACACTAATGTGTTAAGAAACTGACAACGTCTATTAACACGATCGCCCCGTAAGTATCCGAGAAGTAACTTTCCATAGCCGAGCAAACAATCTTACAGTGTAACATTATCGAGATGGTCGAGACTCAGATTTAGCCCAGCGACGCTTTCTCTCGGCTAGGGGGCGGCAAACGAAGGGCGATGAAGCTCTATTTACGAGGCTCATGATAGCGGGGTCCATTCTGAGTACATCGTATACGAGGAAACGATTAAGGATGCGCGTTAGTCGGTCGTCGCTCGGCCGCTTAATGGGCCACCATCCTGGAATTCATTAGGCGATTGTCTAATTAAGTTAATCGACTCGGGCTCGTCTTGCCGTCATAAAAGTTGCATTGCGCGCCTCGACGCCGCCGCCAGACGCGTTTTCGGCGCCGAAATTGTTACTCCGCCTCGGCCTAATGGCGATAGAAGTCACGGCACGGTTTATTCGATGGGGGATGAGCGGGATTACAGGGGTTGCTCAACTTTCCTACGCGTTTCTTTCTCTATGCTGAAAGATTGCGAAACGATGAAACGTGTTTCTTCGTTCTGCTTTCGTTGGATATTGTAGTATCTTATTCTTCTACAATTTGTTTTACTTCGTCTTCAAACTTAATTTTTTAGTCATTTCTGGTAATAAATGCTTTTTGTATTTAGTAGATTTTGTGTTTATAAATATTGATTGTTATTATCTATTTTTCCTTTCTGTTCTTCTATTTATCGAATGTGATATTGTGTATTGTTAAATATTGTAGTATCATCATCCTTAGTTTTCTATAATTTTTGTTTATTTAACTGTGATTTATCTTCTTCCTAGATTTTTAGTAATTTTTGGGAATAAGTGTTTTTCGTATCTAGTAGATCTTATGTTCATAAACTTTCTATAAGGAATAATTTCCTCACTGAACAGATCACAGATTGATGGCAAAGTAGAAAATCACCTAAGTAATTTAATAAAATTGTCAGTCTCGTTAACCCTAGTACGGTCTTCGGGTCTTTTTTGACCCATCACGTTTTTTTATGTTTTTAATAGCTTTTGTTGTTATCAAGTTTATGTTCCCTTAACATTATTATTAACAGTTTATTGTCTAGGTTCATATGGCGTGTTGATAAAAAAAATTCTTGCACATAGGATTTTTGGGTCTTTTTTGACCCAAAAACCTTAAGCGTACAGCCGAAGGAAGAACGTACTAGGATCAATTCAACATTCTACTGCGATTTTCACATCATTTTCTGCATAAATTCTTCCAAATTTCTCCATTCTTGCAAAGTATTGAGTAAAGTAAACAATAACAAACTTACTTTTTCATATTCAAAATGTCCACCAAAATATACAACAACACAAATGCATGGTCACACCGGGAAAATGGAAGCAAAATCTTGCAACTCAACCAAACTACGTATCACAATACCCGCATAAACGACGAATGTACCAAAAAATTCAGTTAAAAATTACCAACTTATCTTTCTATATTCAAAATTGAACACAAAAATTTGCCCTAAAATACGCAACAAAAGGAAAATGGAAGCAACATCCCACAACTCAACCGACCTATCCAAAAATACCTGCGTAAATGACCGCGGTACCAAAAAAATTCATTTAAAAATTCAACAGTACGAATCGTCAAGTGAAACTGGGGAATCCCGTTTCCCCCCGAGTAAGCCTCGCCGCCAATGGCATCACTAACAAGCACAGAACGACCGGTACAATCATTCCCCGATCATCGATATCCCGCTAGCAAATGATCCGCTCGGAAACGGGCCGTAAATCCGCGGCCTATTAGCCGGCACGTGGTCCAGAGGATTCGGGTTCAAGCGATCGTTCCTAATTATATGTCGCGTTTAATTGGGGACTTTTAATTAAAGCGCCGCGAAATCGAGAATCGAGCGACGAAACACGGCCCATTAGGGTTGCTCGTTCCAATAATAACGGAAACGAATAGAGAAAAACGCGTGAAAACGCTCCGGTTCGATATCGTCGAGCAAACAACGAAATAACTCCAGCTTAATTCTATACCAAACCAAACCGTTTTCTCTATCCTCTATCTCTCTCTTCCTATCTCGTTTTGTTCTTCTTTCTTCTCATTTTTTTTTTCTGTTTCGTTCAGTTTCATCGTTGAATTCGAGAGGCAGAGGCAATCGGCTCGATTACACGGAACGGTACAGATGCGAGCGCGATATTTCGTCGCGAGAATAATCCGCGAACCGGTCGAACGTCACTTTCCATTTGCGCGCGCGGAATTAGCGAACCGCGCCGGGCGAAACGCATCAATCGACCGGCGGATCAGCCGCGCTCGCGTTTCGGATAATTTGTCGCGGTTCTTCCTGCCCCGACAAATGGTGAGATGCGAGCTTGCACCAGGGGGTGGGAATAAAGGGCTTCTGGGAAACGCTTCCTTTCGAACAGGCTGGACGTATTCGTGGCCGAGAGATTTTCGGCGAATTTGTCGCCTGTGCGAGTGAAAGTGTGGACACGTTGAGTGTGTGTCGCGTTTAAATGTTTATTTATTCATTGACACTTTCGGATTTTAGCGTAGATTCTGGCAATTTAGGCGCACTTGTACGGAAATCGGGTCAATTTGACCGAAAATCAAGTCACAAATTCTTCGTCTTTTGTTAGTAAATGTGTCATTGGGAATGAAATTTAATTTAATTTCGGACGAATGTCTGATAAATATCAACAAGGCTTGCAAAAGGGAACAAAATTTGTACGACTTTTTTAAATGGAGACTAATATTTTTCGTGTAACTTCACAAATTCCGTGCAAGGGTTAAATTAAGAATTATTAAGACAAAAATTCAGAATTAAATTAAGATTTATTAAAACAAAAATCGAGAATTTAATTAATTTCGAGAAAGAATTGGTGGCGGTGAGTGTGATGTTTATAGTTTAAATCTGTGACCTTTTTTCAAACATATTTCGCCTCTAAGTGTGATTCCTATGGAACTTCCACTTTCGATCAAAAAATATCAGAAATAATATTGAAAACATGAATGACTAAATTTCTTGAATTTTTAAAATTTTCTAAATGTTCTAAATTTGCAAATAAAATATTGCGATTTATTGTACCTCTGAACGTCTGTGTAGAGAGTATTAACCTAATAATTCAATTCCATAGCCAAGAATATCAGAAAACAATACAGTAATTAATTCCACATAATATGCAGAACAATACAGCTTGCAAATTACATAAAATTATTCCAAATATTAAGGTTAAATTTAACAACAGTCCTGAGATAAGATGTATCGTTTAAATTATCTCAATTCATTAATTCGTACGAACTGGATGAACCTAATAACATGTTAGATATGCATGGAGATGTGACGAATGAAATATTAATTGCGCGTGGGCTAAAGAGGGGTTTTAATGAATGGACCTGTTTATTGGTAGGAGAGTTTGTTGCAGGAATATGCTTAGTGGTGGGCAGTGGTTAGAGAAGTTTGTGTAAATGTGGAATTTGTGTTAGTTTGTTTGTTTTAGAGGGGATTTTGGGTTTGAGGGCGTTATGTTTGACTATTTTCCTAGTAAATCATTAGAATATGGTTATGTCAGTTTGTGCATTTGCAATTCATTATGAACGTGGAACTTCGTTTCATCGAGGACACTTTCTCAATTTAAGAATGTAACTCGGTGAAATTTTATCGGAGATAGTTCAGAGAAAAATAACAATACTTAATTTATTTTTTTCAACGTTTAATTCGGTGTCAAAGTAATTAATATCAGCAATGAAACTTTGGTATAGGTGTTAATAAATCCTTATTCGTCAGAAAACCGTTTTCTGGGAATTTATAAAGGGTTAAAGAATTTTTAAATAATACAAGCCTCAATTAATTCAGATTTAATTGACCATTAGATTGGTGCAAATGAAATATCGTTTTTTCAACGGCTGAAATTGACAGGTTGATACTGTTACATTAAATTTTATAATATATTGAACATCTTATAACACACGAAATTTTGTCCAATGATAAATTTTTGCACGTAATAAGAAATTTTTCTATCAAGAGACTTTTTAATTCAAAAATTAATGATTTCTATAAATTCGGAATAATGAAATTAGTCGAACGTCTAAAAAAGTGCATTTTAATTAAATACATTATTTTTTCAAAAAACAGACGTATCTAAATTTTCACTTAAGAAACCAACCTAAGAAGTTACAATTATTTGTAAATTAATGTAAAAGACAGAACCGATCAATTTCTCGCAACAAAATTACTCCCAATAAACAGAGAAAAGAACCTATAATTAAGTAACACAAAAAGTGCATTGAACCCCGACAAAATCAAATTGACCGATAAACGATTATAAAATGTAGAAACAGATAGAAGGACAGAGCTGTAGGGTGATTCTTGCCCAGTGAAAAAATCCAAGAGTACGTATTTTTAATCGTACGCAAGGAACCAATACCTTTACGATCAAAACACACGATATGCAACGGTGTGCACGCGAGTAAACCGCATCCGACTAATTTATTGGACCGTGCTGCTTTTCCCCCGATGTTATAACGTTGAACAGAGATAGAGATGGAGAGAATCGATTATATAGGCTGAGGTATTTAAATGGAAACTTCTATACATATAGAATCTCCATTCAGGATGCTCTGTTGGTTCTTAACCGGGGTTATCGGGTAAAAAGTGCTCATGGAAACTCGGTATTATCATAATATCCCGCGGAGCTGGCTGGATTGATATTTCGCATGAATAGAAAGTTCAACTGCAATAACGTTTCGTTGAACGTTTTAATTTATTGCGTTTTGCTTGGCGTTTCTTTTTTCTTTTCTAAAGGGGAAAAGTAGGTCCGTCGGCTTTTGTGAAGATAGGGACGAAGAATATTTTTCCAGAGGATCTGGGGAAAGTTCGGATCTCCTCTTTCCAAAGAGTATCATTTTTCATGTGAATAATTTTTCATTAGCCATTTTTCAGATAACGTATGGTTGAGTTGTAATTGAGTTGATGAAGTGCACTATTGAAATATATTTTAATGTGATATTGTGCTATTCGGTGGAAATACTGAGCAATTTTTTACAAATTTGTGAAGGGAAAGAAGATTTTAAATATTTAGTTTTTATAAAGCAGGACTTTTGAAGTTTTTAAATGAATTATTGGTAGATGAAATGTGTAGAATAATTTATGTAACTTAAGTATTATCAGGTTAGCTTTTATCTCGTGTATTTTTATTCAAATTATAAAGTCAAGTGTTGTTTTCATGTAGACAAATTTGGATAAAATACATACACTCACAATTAGTCAAAAATACTCATTAGAATTTATTCAGTAATAAAGAAGTAATATTTAAGTTATTTAATTTAGAAACATAGTATTTACTATTAGTACAAAGAAAAATAATTTACATTCATTTGTTACTAATTGAACTAAAGAGAAAGAATAATGTAACAGAAATGAGATGAAAATAATTTAGTAAAGTATCGAAGAATTCAGCAAAAAATGTACAAACGAGTCTCCAAAGGTAAATAAAGGTTATTTTCTTGTTTACAAACGAGCAGAAACCATGTTACTTAAATTATTTTTCCCATATTGGAAAATATCTGTTCATATTTACATGTATTTCTTTAATTATTATCAAATGAAATGTTATGTTAGTAAATGTTACGTTTTCAAATAAAATGACGTAAATATTATTTATCTGCTATTTTCGTACAGAGACCTTTCTGACTGAATGTAGATAACAAATTTATGAATATTTTCTACACATACAAATATACTATTAATTCTCTATCCTTATTTTAATTTTCAATAAAAGGCAAAATAACAAATAACCAATATAATTATCATAATAAACTACATCATATTACATCATAAGATTACGTCAGTTGTATTACTCAGTATTACACAATTTCATTTTAAACTGACAGATTCTCAGAATAATAATTTACTAAACTTCAAATAACCTAAAATCAGTATTTTAGATGTGTAATTCATTTCATATAGGGAGAATTTTTGAAATTTTTATTACAGATCACTATTCAGCGATTATGAATTTCGAATCAAAATTGAAATAACCGCGAAATTTTACATAACCTTATTTACGTCGTAAATGTCGCGACAACGTGAAATCATGGTATGAAGGATGTTATTCCAATATACCTGGAGTGTTCTTAGAGGGCACTTGAGCGAGCCTTATTGCAACTATCACATTGTTTATCGACGTCCTTCCCTCAGGGCACAACACACAAAGCCAGCCTCTCTTACGAAAACAAATCAAGCACAATGTAGCACAGTGTACGTGTGACCGGCGTCGGGTATACATCTCGGTGCGTGAAACGGAAGTAAACTGACGTGATTTTCGCTTATCAGCGTTCCTCGTTGCTTACTCGCCTCTTCCAATGGTAAATTTATTCTACGATAGTCAAATTACGGAATTTCTGCTTTTCATGTAACGAAAGAGAACACTCGTACGTTTTTATACCGTTAATCTTAACCGCGATTCGTTATGTAACAAGGTTATGGTGTCGTGATTCGCGTTTTAAAGTTACCGGAGTGATTCTGCAAGAAATTATTCGAAATCTAGCCGATACGTGAGTAACTATAATAAATGTAATTATAATTCTTTAGTTTTATTCGTGATATTGTTTCGTTTTTTTTCAAAATATTCGTGATTAATTTTTTTCGAAATAAGTGTAATTTTGTGTTTGCTGTATTAATTACTATGAAATTCTTGTTGAAGAGATTTTTTGATTGGTTACATGTGAATATTAATACAATTAAATTTGGAAAAACGATATTGTTAAGTTTTGTGGAGTGTATACAGTTTATACTAAAATGCAAATTTTCTATTTTATCATAGGCTAATAAAATTTCGTTGTCACTGAAATGTCAATTTTCTCTAGATTTTCTCGATGAATTTATCAGATATGAACATAACCTCTAAGCTACCTTCAATATACCTATTCTGCTTAAAGGAAATATTTAACCAGTACAAATTCATCATTTGCTCTATACAATTTTCTCTTAAATTACAATTAGTCATGTTTCCTATTAATCGTACTAAAAACTCCCTGAAATATAGCTATCTGAACGTCTGTGTAGACAGTATTTATCTAATTGAATTAATTCTATACAATTTGTGAACAATACTGCTTGCAAATTATATAAATTATTCCAAGAAATAAGGTTAAATTTAACAAGAGCCCAAAATTGAAATGCTTAAAACACATTCCACAATTGAATTGTTCAGATTACTAGATTAACGAAAGATCGAAAGAAAAAGATCTCGTTTTACGTTGTAAGGTTAATTTCCAGAAATAGCAAACGTAAATCGGCAGGGAAATAACGATGGTAATAGTTGATGTGTAATTCCCGATAATATTGATTCAGATAACAGACGAAGCTACTCAAACGTCAATTTCCATTTGCCTGGTTAGAATTAGCCACGTTTCACGAATCCACGTGAAACGCATCAATCGGCAAACGAACGAAACGCATCGGACCAACCTCTATATATGTACATATACCTGTCCTCCTCTTTCTATCTCTCTGGACGTGCTTTTTCGCGTGGGAATAGCAAGGATTTATTTATACGTTGCTCGCGGAAATTGCTATACATGATACCTTGCCATAGATTATATCGAGCGTAACGGATGTCGCCCAATAAATCATTATTGCGAGGGCCAATTATGTTAATTACAACGGCGGAACGTCGATAATGTTATTTCGATGACCAGCCGCATATTAATGTTAGCGAACATTCACTCGTTGGTGTCTTTTATGAAACCATTTTTAACCGTTGTCGATTGATTGAAAACTTTAATTTATAATTTTATTATATTTCATTTTATGCTGTACGATTTTGCCTATGAAATATTTTAGTAAGAATTTGTTTCTATTAAGAAATGTTATTGTGACACAAACAATCACGAAGTATTAACCCCTTAACTTGCACGCTCGAGTTAATTCGAGCGCGCTAAACAGGCCAAACTGTGCACACTCGAGATAATTCGAGCGGCGTTGTATTTGATGCTGCTATAATTTTTCACACTCGAATATATTCGAGAATTGAAAATAACAATGTGAAAGCTAAGAAAAAGAATCGTGTTATTGATATTTATCATTTACATAGGATTGTAAGCTATAATACTTATTTATTCGAAAATAAAATATAGCCTTTTTCCATGGAACAAAAGCGCAGTATATCGAAATTGTCCACTAAAAGAAAAGTTGAATCAGGAGTGATAACAAATGGAAACCTTTGAGGATGTCGATGTTCTAAAGTTTGTTTTTTTTACATTAAAAAAATTGATTTTTTTTGGCCGGTTTTTTTCAAAAAAACTGTGCGTTAAGGGGTTAAATTTCACAAAATTTTATGTTTCTTGTGGCTTTATGACACGTTAATTACTATCGAGTGTTTATGAGTAAGCATCAGAAAGACTCACGTCCCTTACAAATAAAAAGAGTTTCTATGTCCATAAAATACCTTCTGGGCACCTCGACATTGTTTTAAAGAGGGATTTACCCCTTTCGTTACTAACTGTGACTATAGTCACCCATTCTCTCGCGTTCCATGCATACTAACTGTGACTATAGTCACCCATTCTCTCGCGTTCCATGTATACTAACTGTAGTAACTATAGTCACCCATCGTCGAGCGCTCATTGTACACTAACTGTGACTATAGCCGCCTATCGTCGAGCGTTCGCTGTGTTCAAGCGGTAACTATAGTCACTCATTCTCGAGCGCTCCATGTATACTAACTGTGTCCATAGTCACCCATTGCTGATCGTTCGCTATATTCTACCAGTGACTATAGTTAACCATCGTCGAGCGGTTGCTGTATACTAACGCGACTATAGTCACTTATTGTCGAGCGCTCCCTATATCCTACCGGTGACTATAGTTACCCATAAAAATTTGGAGCACAGTTTCGTTGTATTATCTTAACAACTGTGAAAGTAAAAAAAAAAAACCAATAATGTCACTAAAGTGTACGTTCGTGTTTTGACTAGCTTTGAAGCTTAATTAAAGCACTCAAATTCAACAGAACTGTGCATTATCGTCACAAAGCCAAATTCTCTACGATTTACATTCAGATGCAACGTATTTTTCTCTCGATTCACTCGTCGACATTCTCCAACGTGAAAACTTCGACGCCCGACCGATTTTACAACCTCGCCTATATTTCTTCCATCGACTATACCATCTATATGTATCGCGTCACATTCTTCATTACTTTTATTCGCCTGGTTGCAAAGCAGCCCAAACCGCGGCACAACAACAGTAGTGAAACGTAGGAAAGCGCGAGTGTGGCGGGCATGAGAAAAAAATGCGAAGGAAAACCGGTACGCGACCTGAATACCCGACGCGATTCAGTGAAACATTCAACGTCCGGGGTAAACGGTGAAATATAACGTCAGATAAGCGCGCAAAATAATGTCACGCTGATGCGACATCGTGGTTGGAAGACAGGGGGTCGGGGGGTTCGGATAGACGGGGAAGATTGTAAGAGGGAAAAAGTTTCCCGATGCGATGGTACGCCTCGCGTAGTACGCCAGCAGCCACCGTACCACGCGGGTAGATTTGAAAAAAACCAAGGCGAAACAAAAACAAAATACGACGATGATAGCGGTGGTGGTGAGACACAAAAGGTAGAATAGGCGGTGAAAAGTTTCCTCGGCCGATAGGAAAGGAGATGTGCGGACAGAAAAGCACCGAATTCGGGTCAATGGAAAGAGGAATGGGGAAAACTGGGACGTTTTTACCACCACTTTGAAGTTTTTACTGGTTTTCTAATTCGCCGCTTTTTCTTCTTCTTTTTTATGTGATTCATTTGGCGCAAATGAATTCTGACGTTTCTGTGGTTTAGAGCTGTTGCATTTATTGCCTGCGATAATCCAAGTTTTGTTGTGTTTAGGGGTTTTAATTGTTGAATTATCTTGTGGTATTGGCATGCGTGAACAGGCAGAGAAACATGAAGCATGATATTTGAATAATTTCAAAAATAATGGGGATATTGATAAATGTTATTGGGCTAAGTTGAACTATTTCATATTTTTCAATATTCAAAAATTGTAGGTATGCAGTAAATTCTCCACAAGTGTCAGTCCGCAAGGAACCTAAACCTGACACTTGTAGAGTCAGGGACTACGTTTTCGAGCCTCGCGCCCGCCTTTGTAGTTTGCCGAACGTAGACAAGGACAGCGAATAAAAGATAAGGATGAAACGTGAGTCGAGGCAACCCAGCGATTTAAATACCACCTTTTTTAATTTTACGTTTTTTTTTTGTCACGCCAGACAGTGAACGTGTTAATAAGTAAATGTTGTTCAAATTATATCGTGTTTGATATCATTTTCATCAGAAAAATCTCACCAACATGTTAAAAAATGTTTCAGATGAAAAAAAGTAAAATTAAAGAAATTGTATTTTTCTATTATGAATTGTCGAGCCGTGAAATTTCGTAAAAGAAACCGAGCGGTGTAGCGTTACACGCTTGACTGACAGCGAGCGAGATAACATAGGCGCAGCAATGACGCAGAACTAGGCGTAGGACCATCTATACTGACACTTGTAGAATCAAAACTGACTGACACTTGTAGAGAATTTACTGCATTTAATATTCAAAGATTGTATATTTTTCAATCTTCAAAAATTCAAAATCAAAATAAAAAATCTGATATCTATTATATTTTTTATCTTGTAGTATTGGCGTGTGTATAGGCACAGGTTGAGAAACGTAAAGCCTGACACTTGAATATTTTCAAAAATATTGGAGATATTGGAAAATGTTTTTTGGCAAAATTGAAGTATTTTATATTTTTCAAT
>NW_017100752.1:95528-104708 GCF_001263275.1 Habropoda laboriosa | reverse complement strand
AAGATTCTATATTCTTCAATCTTCGAAAATCAAAAATCAAGATCAGAATGCTTATCAAGTCAGACGTTTAAAACTTTTTCCAATAAAAATAAAAATTCCTTCCAAAAAAGTACGGGAGTGAAATTTCACTTGGGTCACCAAAGACCCAGATTGCTTAAGAAGGGTTAACAACATTACATTTCTGAATCAACCATTTTCAATATTATAAACGAACACTATCATCGTACACCCCCGTGGACACGTAATCTTCTCCCTCCCTAAAGGGTTAATTCAAGTAGTTTTATCTGGACCTCTTCAATTATGGCGGATGATTATCAGGATATCCGAGGCGAAATCCGATCTACGATGAAATTTCGCTAGCACGACGTCTGGTAACCACCTTGGAAAAGAGATATACGATTGTCGTATTAAAAGGTTATCGCTGTTCGACCTGAGATTCTCCGGCGAAGCCAGAAATCCTTCCTCTCTCTTTTCCTCTAAAGTTGACGTTGTATCGCGTTACGCGAATTCGATGCTAAAGTGAAGGAAAATACGAGCCACTACCGTCGTCGCGTTCTCTTTCGCCTCGTCGTTGGCTTTCCTGTCACGTTTCTCCATCTGGCCGCCTTTTAGAAAACAGCCTCGCATGGAAAAATAGGATTCCCCGGATGAAAATCAATCTTTACCACGAAAATTCTACGTCGCAAAATTAATCGTGAATGTTTTATACTCGACGCGGTATAGTCTGTGTATTTTGGGAATTTCAGGACGATCGACTTCCATCGTTGCGCGTGGTAATGAGAGATCTTTGAGGAAAATTTGAATTGGCTTATGATTTTGAGACGCTAGTGTTATAGTGCTTTCTGAGCTAAAGTGTCTTCTCGAGTTCTGAATTAGCTGAAACCTTGGTAGCGTTTGAAATTTCTGTTATAAAAAGGAATACGATGTTTTCTTGAAGTGATAGATCATTTTGAGAAGTTAGTGTTTTAGTGCCTTCTCAAGTTCTGAATTAGCTGAAATCTTGGTAGCATTTGATATTTCATATTTGAAATTTCTGTTACGATGTTTTCTTCAAATGGTAGATCATTTTGAGAAGTTAGTGTTGTAATGCTTTCTCAAGTTCTGAATTAGCTGAAATCTTGGTAGCATTTGATATTTAACCCTTTCATAAGTGTACAATTCGCTCGTGGATAGTCTCTGGCCATCGCTTTTACGCCCCGGAGAAGTGCTTTGATAATGCCTTTTTTTTTTTTAAAGAAAGAGTTTTCACTTAAGACGAGATATTTAAAATTTCTCAATTAACCCTAACCTTATCGCTACTGTAGGAGACTAAAGACGCTCGTAGAATGTGAACAGCTTTTCTCGATGAGCAACTATAGTCGCCTATAGCAGCGAAAGGGTTATATTTGAAATTTCTATCACAAAAAAGAATACGCTGTTTTATTTAATTTTTCTTATTACCTTTTAATTACTTTAACCCTTTCATGACGAGTGGAACACGTATGACCCACTTGAGTACTGAAGAGAAAATTGATCTCCATTTAGTATGCATTGCAAACGCGATAATCAATAGATAAGCAATGAATTCTTAAAAAAAATAATTCGGTCATGAAAGGATTGAGATAAAATAGATTGTATTATATTTGAAATTTTGTAAGAATGTAATTTTTGCTTCGTTAGACGAGAAAATATAGGTTGCATTTAATAAGTTATAACTATTAACTTTAGAATAATAGCATGCTCACCGGTACGTGTAATTATGGAAAATAATATAATTAGCTGGAAAATAATGAACTATTTTGCATATTCGTTCTATGAATATTTGTTCAAACAGAAGCAATTTGTTACAAGTCCGTTATAATCAAAAGGGATCGATAACCTAATTTACATAAGAAAATTTGAAACAGTGTATACGTACGAAATACATATTATTAGCATTTATTAACAAAAATACAGTCACACTGACCGACGTTATAGTTACAAACTATTAAAAACAAATTAAATTTCTGAAGATAATGCTACTCAAATATAGGTCAAGCTATGTTTTTTACCATCTGCCCTTAGGTTAGGCTACAGTAAATCTTAATATGTGTCAATTAATTTCAGAAAAAGCACAAAATAAATATTAATTCCATAATATTTCTAAATACTAATATTCCCGCGTAAATCTTACCACTTACCAGCTTTCCGCATTTCACACTACCCTATCCACGTGATCAATACGATTTGAAACAACAGAACGAAAAATTCTCCGACAAAACGAGCTCAAACAAAAAACACACTCGTAAAACAAGCTACAACCACCGCAAAAAAGAAAGAAAAGAAAAACAAGAATGAAGAAAGAACCCGCGTGACGGGTTCAAAAAAGCCCGCTTCTCACACCTCTGGCGTTCCAATAAAAGTCAACCGGCGCATAAAGTGGCTAAATAACATTCATTCGATCGCGTTTGAAATCGTGTAACAGAGGATGAAAGGCCGTGACGTACAGAGAGAGGGAGAGAGAGAAGGAAAAAGGGTGGCAGCGAGCCCTCCAGCACCCATCTCTCCCTCTTTCCATCCCTCTCTCCCGCGCGTATTCGAATCGAGTTAAACCTTAATAAAGCATAAATGCCTGGCGCAAACGTATAACTTTTTAACAGGCCAATGAAAAGGAGGAAATGAAAATCGCGGAGCGAGAGAGTACGTGCAGGCAGGATCGTATGGAGAACAGCGGTGCCCGATAATAATGGCCGGGGTGTGTGTGGTGCGCGTTCGTCAGAACGTTTTAAAAGCAACGGCGAAAAGCAAGGTTTATCGTTGCCCGACCACGAACCGCGTCGTCGGTGACGCGGACGAATTTATCGATGCTACACGTCGATTAGAATTGTGCGGACTCGGTGAACCGCGATTCACTTTTGCTTTTTCCCCGAAAATCCTCCGCCTCCGCGTTCCGACCGGCTTTTTCGTGAACAACGGTCGGCTGATCGGTCGACCGAGGAACCGAGTGAAGGCCGATTCACGCATTCAACCACCGTCCCCGTTGCCCGCGACTATGCTCTCGATTATTGCCGCGGTTCGCCACTGATAAACTCCGACGGTTCGCTCAATATTCCCGGAGAGCTTTCTGTGGATATTTTATTGTTGATATTTTCGGGGTAAAGCCAATTTTTTTCTTTTTTCGTTTTTTCGGGTGTAGGGTTGAGGTACTTGGACAGAGGCTTGAGAGATTTTGTAAGAATCGCTTGGTAGATACTAATGTTGCAAGTACTTTTTCTTTTTGATGAGAATTTCGTATAGGAGAGAAGACGAATCTTTGGTTTAGTTTTATTGTTCATTTTTTCAGAGTATTTCTAATTTTTATTTTTATGTAGGGTATTTACTTGGGCATTGGGGCTTCAGAGATTTTTTAAGAATCACTCAGTATTTAGATAAAAATGTGGCAAGTGCTTTTTCTTTTGTAATAAGAATCTCGTATATGAAAGAGAAGACTAATTTTTTAATTGAAAGGATTGAAATTGAGAAATGATTAATTCGCAATTAATCGCCTTACAACTCGAATCTTCCAAATTTTCAAAATTCGACACCCTGACTCTCATAACTTCTCTAAGCTCCAAAAAAAATCACATCTTCTATCAAATCGCCAATTTCGCGAAAAATGCATTATACCCAACAATTAGCCGCGAAGATCTTCACTCGGCGTATATTTGTTGCGATCAGTAAGTTTCCAAAATTCGACACTCTCATTTTCATAATTTCTCTAAACTCCAAAAAAATCACATCTTCCCTCGAAATCGCCAATTTCGCGAAAAATGCATTATACCCCACAATTAGCCGCGAAGAAGATCTTCACTCGGCGTATATTTGTTGCGATCAGTAAGTTTCCAAAATTCGACACTCTCATTTTCATAATTTCTCTAAACTCCAAAAAATCACATCTTCCCTCGAATCGCCAATTTCGCGAAAAATGCATTATACCCAACAATTAGCCGCGAAGTTCTTCACTCGGCGTATATTTGTTGCGATCAGTAAGTTTCCAAAATTCGACACTCTCATTTTCATAATTTCTCTAAACTCCAAAAAAATCACATCTTCCCTCGAAATCGCCAATTTCGCGAAAAATGCATTATACCCCACAATTAGCCGCGAAGAAGATCTTCACTCGGCGTATATTTGTTTTGATCAATGAGTATCAGATTGAAGCATTGAAAGATCGACCATCTGACAGGGCTGCCAATCAATCTTTCGGCGTCGCCGCTCTGCAAGTGAGGAACGCCGACAGGGAGTCGGAAAATACCGATGAATGTCGGATGGAATGCTACGAGCTTCAAATATTCGGGTTCGGTTATGATTTAGAGCTGTTTGCTGATTGATTTTTATTTTCCTTGGAATGTTCGCGGCGCAATACCCCGAGTATTCCGTGTGCGTCGATATTAAAAACAGATACACGCGAAATTGCTATGGGCCCGTTTGGTTATTGATGATTCGCAGCAGCTGCGGGCGAGTTCGCAAGTATTCGATTCTGTACATATTTCTCGGTGATAATCGATGTGTACAGGATGTTCGTACAATTAGCAGCTGAAAATTGGTTCGGAGAAAGAAACGAAGAGGAATAGGCTTTCGTCTCGTTTTTCTTTGTTTTTTTTTTTTTCTAGTAATGAACGGTGCAATTTTAAGGGGAATGATTGCGAGGAAGATTCATTGCAAAATTTCAATTGTACAGTAGTTGGGATGTAAAGTTTTACGTGATAAGATAAAAGTGCAGAATTTGAATTTTTAATAGCTGGGAATATTAATAGAAGTTTGTGAATTTGTAGGTTGAAAATTGTCGAACTTTGAGAATGGAGGAAGTAGGAGACTTTGGAAATTTGGAAAGTTTGAATATATGTTGTGAAGCTTGTGATAAATGTAGGAATATTTTGTCGCGGGTAATAAACTTCTGAAAGCATTGCAGGCTAACTTTTTTCTTATAACTACTTGTTCTTTACTTAGAAATCGTACTGAAAGTAAGTTATATCCCTAAAAGGACACTACAATTATCATAACAAATTTCATATTTTCAAATTAAGGGAAATACTAACAGTTTACTTTTTACTTTTAAATCCTACTGAAAGTTAGGTGTATTCCTAATAAAGCATAATAATCTGGAACACCACAATAGTCATTAATTTCAAGCCCAAAAAATAATAACTTACTCTTCACTATTAAGTCTTACACAAACTTAGGTATATCCTTAATAAAGCATAATAATCCGGAACGTTACAATTATCATTAAAAATCTCATACATTCAACCCAAAAGACTTTTGACAATGCACACCACCGCCATCGTTGAAAAGAAGAAAAAGTACTCTAATTTTAACTCAAGACAAAACGCACACACATCTGGCAATTTCCACCGTTCCACGTGCACACGGACACACACGTCTGCGAACCAATTCATTCGACAATTTCATAAAGATATGCCCCGGCCTTCGTCTCTCTCTCGCGAATGCACCTAAATGCACTCTTTTTCCTCCCCCCTTCGGCTGCATTGTCACGGCCGTTTCCTGATTTAATGAAACTCGAACTTCTGGTGGCACGGACGTAGATATCCGTGGAACTTTATCGGGTCGTGAAGTGTGACTGATAAATGAAACGAAATAGAAGAGACGAGAGAGACGGAGGGAGGGCTGGCTTGCAGATATACGGCGGCCTGGCAGCGAATACGCGACAGATAAGAAAGAAGTTGGAAGTGAAATATAAGTTTCGATAGACAGAGATACGATAGGGCGGTAGAGGGTTCCGAGAGGTAAAAGTGAGCTGGTATTACCAGGAATTCCGGAATATAAGCGGCACCACGGGGGTGGGAAGTTCAGGGATGAAGGGACAGAGAGTAGGGAGCATGTAGACGGATAGCACATTTTTTATTCGGGGGCTCAAGCTACACTGCGGAGGAGAACTGATGAACCGTGGATTCGAACGATAGTTGATTGTAGCCTCGGAATCGGGATGAGAATAAATCGTCGGCTATCTGTCGCGGGAAAGATTCCTTCTGAGTCGAGGTGTCCTGTGCATCTTTTGGGTGGACTGGTTATACAGGGTGAGTCGTATAACTTCGTTGAATAACTTTTAAAATCTGTGCTTTGTATTAAAAATTGTGTGGAATTGAAGAAACGGTATTTTTAAAAATAACCTATTTTTTCGGAGATATTAAGATTACCTTGAATTTCTTTGTATCTTCGTATTTAAATTTGAAAGAGCAGCGAGTTTTCTGTAGGAAAGAATGAACCTTTGTTTGTCTCAAACTTAATAATTTGCGAGATACTTAGAAAAGATTTTTATACAGGGTGAGTTGTATAGCTTGTCCACTTTGAATAACTTTTAAAGTATGTTTTTCTACGAAAAAGTGGTTTGTATTAAAAAATTGTACAGTATTGAAGAAGCTGTTTTTAAAAATGACCTATTTTTTGGGAGATATCAGGGAAATCTTGAATTTTTTAAACAGATGCGTGTCTTTGTATTTAAATTTGAAAGAGCAGCGAGTTTTCTGTAGGAAAGAATTAAGCTTTGTTTGTCTCAAATCTGATAATTAGCGAGATATTTAGAAATTTTTCGTGGGCGCATTTACAAAACTTACAAAAGAATATCTCCAAGTGATAATCACCGATATTGATGAAACTTTAGCATACTATTATTTATTTATTTTCAGCCTCGTGGCTATGAAAAGGACTTGGTTTGCAATATATGATTTCCTTATCCATTCACGCTCCATTTTGTCTTGTCACTCACACAAACTTTGGTATATTATAGCACTAAAGAAGATTTTTGTCACGTATCTGTGTTTATCGACAATTCTTCCCATCAAAGGGGTGAAGATTTCCCTTAAAGATGAGGGTAACGAACCATATTTGGTCAAAATTATTTATCACTTTGCAAAATTATTGTCGAATAATACTCGAGAAACTTTAAGATACGCATAAAGTATGTTTTTCTCGTCATACTTTGAAATATGTCGGATCTATTTGAACGGCTTAGTTGCACCACAAGGTGGAGTATTTCAAGCCTACCTTGAATTCACATACTTCTGATTACATAAGCCCTGTCTGCGTAAACGCTGCACTATGACAGTTTACACGAATACAGGCATCAAAGATGTTTGAGAACTGTTGATATTACGGATGTCTAGACTCTAATCGAGGCACCAGTTTGAACGCCGCGCCGTTAAACACGCGGTCATTTGTGAACATCATCAAGTCGGGTGTAAGTAAATTCATTGAAGCGCTATCATCGAACATTTGCAAGCTAGAACAAGATGCACCACAGCACAGAATTTTGATTAAATTGATTTTACCTTAAGGGGTATAATAGCGAAGGAATTTTGCTATTTTTTTCGTTGTGCAATTGCCAACAATGAACTAATTTTAACACTAGAACAACCAGAGTTGAATGTTGTAAATTTTGTCCCTTCTGGTATATTTAGATAAGACAATTGCAGTCGTTAATGGAAAATAAAGTGGCATATCTAATTATTTCTTTATTTCAACAAAAGGCACTATAAGTATACTTGAACAAAAGCATGTTAATAATTTCTGTAATTTATACTAAGAAATGTGGAATTTGTCGTTTTGACGAGTTTGGTGGTTCTGGTGTTAAGTATGAATACTTATTCATCAATTCAGTAATGGTAGAAACGAATGACTATTTATACTGAAACTTTGAACAAATAAAATGTGTCAGAAATTGGTTAGAGTTTATCAATTGAAAAGTTTTCCTTCAAAAAAGTGCATTTTATGCATATTTACATGGTCTTGTTTATTTTGCATAAAGTAATTCAAGTAATTCAAAAATTTGATTTTTATTAACGAAGTCTAAAAAGTGCCCTAAAAAGAGAACTCTAATTTCCAGGCGTTAGTGGACAAGACATGTTTACTTCGATTTTAGGTTGAGTTGTTGATCGATTGGCGTTCGGAATAATACTAACTAGAATTTCGAAAGAGGTCAGGATCCGAGGTCGTTACAGACAGAGCTCATTTCAGAAGCAAGAAATTGGCAAAATATAGAATGTTTATTAAATATTCAAGGATATGAGAAAATTTCTGTCCAAGTGATCCATTTGATAACACAGAGAAAAGAATTTGTGACCTGATTTTATATCAAACTGACCCAATTTCAAGGGTTAAATAGAGAATAGATAGATAGCGCTGAAAAGACTAGGTATCTAACTTTTCCAAAATCAGGATGAAAAGAGATATAAGGTATGTGACAAGAACACTGCTTATTCAGCAATTACAAAATTCTCTTATCATCACAAACCAACTCTCGGTTCATGGATTCACCTTTCAACCCTTCGACAGTTTATCCCGTGTGAGACTCGGGCAGAGCGTGAAATATCTAAGTGTGTAACTCAAGAGAGACTTAGAAAGAGACGAGATATTATTGTCATAACTAGACTGTAGATTTTTAAGCAAATTTATATTTTTCAGGATATAGCAAAGAAAGCAGAACTTTGGTAAAAAATTATTTCACCTACCATAAAAAGCACTATAATTTAGATATTTTGTCATATTACGTGTATTGTGTGCAATTTTGTACCTTTAACCCTTTCGTTACTATTGGCGCCTATAGGCGTTTCGAAATTTTGCTCGCACTCTATCGTTGGAGCCTTTTGCCGCACTTCCACCTTAATCTAATACTTCATTTCATCCTTACGCACTTCCAGCTTAATTTAATAAACCGACTTTTAAAACGATACGGCCGAAATAACAAATTTTACAGCCGTGGTTCAAAATTTACCGTCAATCACCCACGTTACGCGTTGAAATCTGCCGTAGCGAAAGGGTTAAATTTCCTATAAATGCATAAAAATCCGCAGTCTAGTCGTAAGTACATATGACGTAGGGTCAGGTATCCCGATTCTTAAAAATGATCACACACGGTGTAACTATTAACACATTCGCGACGGGAAACGTAGTCCTACGTCATTTCAAAGTCTTCAGCTGAATACGGGCAACGTAGACCTACGTGATTTGAAAATTGGCGGCAAAACCTTGCCGTACTCGGCTACAGACTTTTCGAAATTATACGCCGTATTCGATAGTGTTAAACAGATACGCGTGAAATCTAAATGTTTTTGACCGTAATTCATAATTTTACTAGACTGTCAAAGGGTTAAAGAAATATATAAAGAGAATTCCACTTCTCCTCGATTTTCATAATTCCACCACTGTCGTCGTAAAACACCTCGC
>NW_017100752.1:92890-95498 GCF_001263275.1 Habropoda laboriosa | reverse complement strand
GGAGAAGCAGCTCATCCGTGCGGTTTTCACAACTATAATTCTCAGCCGTCCGTTCTAATACTCTTTGTAGCCGCGTGGCCTCAAAGGCGGCGGTCCACGCCGCTTAAAACTTCCCACCCGGCGTTGGCGGTGGGCGAAGTCTGTAACTTAGATTTGAAGGCGGGAGAAACGAGGTTGAACGAGGTCCTGGCCAGCGGCTTGCGGTGTCCCCGTGGCCCGAGCTCGTTCCTCTTTAATTCGGCCGCGCGGCTTCCCCGCTCGTCTTTGAAGTAGCCTCCGTTCACGATGTTGCGAGTAATCAGCTGAACCCTCTGGCCGGAACGCGGCCGGCATCGGGAGGGATACTTGTAGCAGCCTGTTTTGCCCTTCGGATCTTCTTCCTTCTCGCCCGAAACTTTTCTCCCTTGAGGTGGAAAAAAGGAAGCGGGAAAGCCGGGGAATTAAAGGTAAAGGAAGAGAGAAATAGGGAATTCGAACGAATGGTCGCAGCTGCCGCGCCGGTCTTAACGTTACACCGGGTTCTTCCGTCTTGGGATTCTCCGCTGTTGCGAGATTAAATCGACTCTGGCCAGACCAGCCGGGACACGCGGTTTTTACGCTGGACGATATTAATCGCTCCGTTGCTCGCTTGTTTGCTGGAACTCTATTCACTCGAGGATCAGTCAAAGACGGAGATTCTTTTTTAGGTGACATCTATGCGAAAGTCTCTTCAACTCTTTGCGGTCGTATTTTCCGTAGGCATGGTAGTCTTGTTGGTCGGAATTATTTTTTGGTAGTCAAATATTGCCTGAGAAAGGTGTAAATTTTATTCGAACGAGTTTGTTTAAGCTGTGTGCATATTCTTTTTTCTCGTTTCTGGAGGCAAAGGGTCCACAGAGAGTTTGGAAGGTAGAAACCGCAAGAGTTCGACCGCAAAGAGTTAAAGTACGTAGTATGTAGAGGTGAGAAGATGGCTAGTGAGACGATACAGGGGCAAGAGAGGTACTATGCGTTGCTGAGAAGATGACGAGTGGAAGGAATGCAGGTCTTATTGGTAGTAGCGGACACATTTGTAAAGTTGGATCACAGATATTTTTGTTATCGGCCAAAACTCCTCTTGCTCTTGTGTCCTTCCGCTCGTCATCTTTTCAGCAATGTATAGTATGTACTTCGCCTGTACCACCTGAATCTTCCATCACTCGGTGCTATGTGATCCGATTCGTCGATGTTATTACGTTCGGCTGATAATGATGATACGTGTGCCGAAGGAGGGGACATAACCCAATCAGACCCGTATTCCTTATGTTAGCCAACTGCTCATCTTTGCATAGTATTATAATTGGAATGTTGCTCAGAGCACTAGTCACATTTGTTGGTTGTCGTTGATATCTTTATAGCCCTCATGGAAGCGATAAATACACGTGAAATAGAGATTTCTAAATACACTGGCACCCGTATAATGAAAATTATGTGGATTGTAGTACGGTTACGTTCGTACACGTGTACAGGTGTATTTAAATACAGGTGAAATAGGGACTTCTAGGTTAAATGTATGGTAATTTTGTGGTATATATGGTCTTGCAACAAAGTTCCATAGAGTGTTTTTTAAGGAAACGAAAGTGGATTAAAGGTGCTTTCAACTTTTCCTGTTATTACAGTATGCTGTGAATTTTTTGAGAACATTATGCAGTAGTATAATGTCCTTTTTTAATTATTTTTATATTTGACAGTTTTTGAAATGAATAATCTTATTCAAGACATTTTACGAATAACGAGTGCAAAAACTGAACATCCATCACACCCATCATTGCACCTCAACGAACACCCAAAATTGACCCACCCTGTACAACAATTAACTCACTTACGACATAATAACAAATCGTCGAAGCTCCCCCATTACACTCTCACCAAACTGCTCAACAATACCAGAACACTCAACAGAACAAATACGCTAAAATCACGACAATCCCCAGTCTCCAGCCCCCAATACACGAGACGCAAGTGCTCGAAAGAACCCCCCGTTCTCGTCTGCAACATGAAACACCTTGTACACCCCTCGGCTCCTTAAAAAAAAAAAAAGGAAGAAACCGCCCAACAAGCAACTAATCCATTCTCCCTCGGTAAATTTTCGACACGCCTCCGAACAAGTCATCCCTCACACGCTTCATCGCCGAAGAGAAGGGTGGGAACCGCAGCCCGCGGGCAATTCGACGCGGGGCGGCGAAAGGGAGGGGTTTGCGCGGAAAAACAAAGCTTCTCGCGAAAAAACAAAGTTCGCGATCGGCTGGAAGCGAGCTAGAGCTCGTGTAGCCAGCCAGCCAGCAGAGCCACCCTCTTCTCTACCCGCAGAGAAGTTGGCTGGCTCTTTCCTCCTCGGCTGATCGATCTTGGCTGAATCACGGCCAGCCAGCAGCCCTCCCGCACGGGGACCGCGTGACCTTTGCCGACGCGTCGCCCGGCGTCTCGAGGAAGCGTCAGTGCGGCGAGGAGGCGCTGGCGGAAACGAGAGCACGTTTTAATTTGAGAAACCGTGTCGCGCTCTCGTGCCTCTCGAGTGGTCTCGTGTCTGTACCAGTGCGGTCCGAGGAGAGCCTCGATGGCGGCCACTTGTCTGACAGAGCTCTGTCTT
>NW_017100752.1:90826-92852 GCF_001263275.1 Habropoda laboriosa | reverse complement strand
CCGTTGGAATTACGCCGTTTTGCACCGGCGAAAGCTCGGGTCTTCACAGGCTAATTGCTTGGACGCTTCTCCACTAGAAACTGTGCCGGATAAGTGTCGCATGGCTCGCTCAAAGGAATTGGATGATTAGTAAGTTTGGCATTAGAGGAAGCTCGAGTTTTAAAGGGGGCACACCGACCTTTGGGACGAAGTTTCGCAATTCTTTTTTTTTCTTTCGCAGGTAACTACTGGATGAAAAGTTTCCTTTTTCTTTTTGAGGATGTAAATGTAAGTTTCAGGTTCTTTCTGCGATTTTTGTAAAGTTAATATGCTGCAAAATGAAGGAGTTACTGGGAAATATCTTGTGCTCGAACATCGATTGCTGGTAAGGATTGGAACGGCTGAAATTAAAATTTCTTTGGGATTTATAAATGCGAATGTATTATCTACAATGTAGCGTATGATTTTTTCGATACGTCAATTATTTAATTTTTTAGAAATGTTTAAAGTTGATTTCCTTGGTAAAGAGGTTTTTTCTCTTCAAATTGCCACCATTTCTATGATGATTAGAATTTTTCAAAAATTTTGAGCTACATTGTAGATAATACATCTTTATTTATAAATTACCAAGAATTTTTTATTTCAGACGTTCCAATCCTTATCAGCGATGGTGGCCAGCAATCGATGTTCCAGCAGAAGATGTTTCCCAATAACTCCTCCATTTTGTAACGTATTTACTTTTTAAAAATTGTCCAAGATAGCTGAAAGCTACATTTATATCCTCTGAAAAAATTGAAATTTTTCATTTAATAGTTACCTATGAAAAAAATTCCTAATGGAGGAATAAAAAGGATATTTTGTAATCTTTGCAGCGTTTGAAATGTATATTTGTGTAGCTTCTTATATTTAATATATGGATTTAGAAGTAAATTTGTCGTAAATTCATGTGAATAGTATTTTTCGATAGCACTATGCAGCTTTACAGATAATTTTTGTAACTTCTTTTTATTTGCAAGATGATAATTATATTTTGGAACACTAATTGCTTTCGATATTAATAATAAATATTAAGCTTCACTGTTTCCTGTTGTTTAGTGTTTTATTTCTCTTCAAAATTTTCTGCAGAACTCTTTAAATCAGGAAAAGCTAGTTAACTAACTTCTTTTGTCTAATAAAAATTTATTTCTAACAAAGAAATAATTATTTTGGAAGCACGCATTCTTAATGCATGTTCTCCATTAGATTATACTTAGAAAAAGAAATGAAACGAAAATGAAAACTGTATTATAAATTTTTGTTTAACAAGAGAAAACGAAAAATTTAACGTTAACTTTCTAAATTGGAACTGACATACAATAGATGCAGGACGTCTGTTGAATTTTCAGGTGCATACCATTTCTGGAACCATGAAAATTTAACACGATTTACACAAGCTGCATCCAGTTAGAACAATTGTTTACGAATCTTCAATTTAGAACGTTGGATTGTGTTGTTACCACTAAAATATTCTTGACTGTGTGAGTGTAGTCCTTGAAAGTGTGGATCGACCAGCTAGTTGCCTGACGCAACCATAGTTTTCACCACTTGTGCCATCTCTCGTTAGATGAGTATGTGAAGCTTTACTCAAGTATTGGTACACATTTGTGTCTGCTCTACGAACATAGTTAACACGCGAATGTGAAATCTTTATTCCTCATACACAAAATAGAATATTAATGTTAATTTTGAATAGACTGTTTCTTTTATTTTTTAAAAATTTTCTGTTAAAGTTTCTGTCAAATAAATTAGTAATCTAAATAATATACATTAAGCTATTAATTGACAATAATAAGTTATTTAAGGAATAATTTTTAATGATTTACTTAATTGCCTTTGGAAATATTTCCTTTAATAATTGGGTAAATATTTTGTTTTACTACTGTTTGTACTAATTATTACGATTTCAGAAGCTTTACGAAATTATTAACAAAATTCGAAAATGTGAAATGTAGTTATGCAACAAAAGTTCCTGGATTGTGAGTTTAATAAATTATTGTGGTGGAATGAG
>NW_017100752.1:81308-90766 GCF_001263275.1 Habropoda laboriosa | reverse complement strand
TTAAAATTTTTAAAAATGTTTGCAATAAATTTTTGCAATCTGAGTTCAGAAAATTTTGTTACACACTGTATGAGGATACAGTTCAATAGCAAGAGATCGATATAGAGAGGATAGAATGTCCAGGTTTGGCACAAAACCTATATGGCACATACACACATAATCATACACTAAATGCAAAATTTCAATCTCCATAATCTTGAAAGTTCTCCTATTTGGAACAAAACCTCAGATTACCCTACTTCGTGTAGATTAACTTTTGTAAACATTTATTATTTTATTTATTATTATTTTATTTTACTTCATCTTCAAAATTATCTTATTTAATTTTATCATTATTTTTCAATGAAAATTATGTTAGAAACAACCATTAAAAAATCCTTACGACCATGCGACGATCCTTATTATATCAAACAACTTTCATTCGAAAACTGTTTCTCTTACTTTAATAATTCCAGAGATATTCAAGGTAGACAGTAATTCTTTTCGGACCACCCTGTATATACCCTTGAAAATCCTTTCCTCGAAACTTCAAACACTATCCCGCACACGTTTAATACGCCCCCTCCACAGCGCACAACACCGAGTTCTACTGCACGTCCCAAAAGCATCGTCCACTTTCCCTCCGCACAGTCCATAAAATCCCTCTCAGCGCGGAGCATCGCATAATTCCGGCTAAATTGGAATATTTTTCGTAAACCGGGGCTGCGAAACACCAGCCGCCCGCATTCCCATTCGAATTCTTCCGGTGCAATTCGAAAACGGGCCGAAGTGGCTGGCATTAGAACGGCGCAGCGGCGAGAAGGGGTTAATTCATCGCGGTGGATACTCGAGAGGCCCCGGTCGAGTTCGAAACCGGCGAATGAAATGCAAATCGGCCAGAAAAAATGTCGTTCAACTGGCAGCTTGTCTTAATTATTTATTTATACGGCCGGCTGGCGGGCCGTCGACGTCGGAAATGTTCCATTAAAGCAGACACGCCTAGGAGCTGGGGCGTTATTCGACAGGGCCGAGCAAGCCTCGAACTCAATTCACTCGGAATTCAAATTACGGCGTGCACCGTCGGTGCGCGTTCGCTTCCTCTTCTTCCGTTATCGTCGCTCCCCTCCCTCCGCACCAACCCTTCTTCGCTTGCACCCCCTTTATTTTCCTGAGCCGCCATTTCCGTCGCCGCGTGCGTCGGAATGCGTCGCAGTCGATACGCTTATGCAGCCGAGAGAGCCAGCAGAAGGTAGCCTGCGACGATGCTAATGGAACGAGATGATGGAAGAGTTCTAGCAGACCAACGTGCGAACGTTCCAAGTCGAGGGAAATGTCCTGACCCTTTCGTGACTGAATTATCTCTTTCTTTTAGTGATCTGAATTATCTTTGATAGCTAGGTCATTGGCGAGACGTTTGGTTCGATTTTCTTTACATAGGTTTCGTGGTAGAGTTGGGACTCTTCTGGTTTTAGCAGGGCTTCAGGCGGGCAAGGGCGCTCGCCGATGCCCGCGGGCACAGCTGAGGGCAAAGTCGCGGGCTAGTGATGTTATATACATTAAAATGGAGTGAGGGAATGACGGTTGTGTTACATATATTCGAAACATAATTTTCCTTCTTAAGACGGAGACATACATACATATATACAGTGGCACGTTATTCTATGGGCAAAAGGGGCAATTGCCCGGGGCCTCCACCAACGAGGGGGGTCCCAAACCAATCTTTAATAACCTCATTCACTGTACATGGGGCCCCCAAATTCAAATTTGCCCGAGGTCTCACGAAGCTATAACGCGCATCGTTGCCCGAGAAGGCATGGCTTATTGCCCGCCGATTTTCTTTCGCCCGCGGAAGCCCAATACTGCCCGTACGGGCAGTGACTGAACGGCACTGGCCTATGATGTGGTTTTGTGACGTCAAGACGGTATTTGCGTTTAGTCTATACTTATGTCGTTGAATTCGGTATCTTCTGCACTCATGCAGTAGGTATCTCTTCGATATTGCCTGGTTGCAGGAGCTGCAGACTTGTTCAGCAAGCTGTATGTAGCTTGTGAAAGATATTAAATTGAGATCAATTTTTGCTCGAGTACTTGGGTGGGACATACATGTTCCATTAGTCATGAAAGGGTTGAAGAGGAAGTTTGTTGGGGTACAGCAGTGTTTCGTTACTGGTGAGTTGTAAAGTGTACAAGTGAATTGGGAATGTAAGAACTTCAACATTGAACTGGGTGATCAGAATGACCAGTACTGAGGTGTTTCATGGCTGGATCGTGGAAGGTTTAAACCAGGGATCATGGCTTTAAACGTGTATTTAAACCTCTAGTGATTATTTACTTTACAAAGTCCTGCAGTAAAGTACTCAGACTGTAGCTATAAAAAATCACCGACATTCCTAGATAACAAACTGTTTTATCTCATCTTTTGAAGAAGTTCCCCAAGACATCAGTTCACACGGCACATCTCTGACACAAAAAGCCTGACAATTTTTTTTAAGGACTTAGTTGCAATGTTTAACACTCCATTCTTCGATTCACTAAAGCGAGAGTACCGTTCAAAAACACTTGATGTTAACAATTTCATTCCAAAGCTTCATACAAATTGACTTTCCTTTCCCCTGCTTGTTGTTATTCATTGCTCGATAAAATTGTTACATTTTGATACATCATAAATATTGAAAAATAACATTCCAAAGATTGACATATCCTGCTTATTATTCATTACTCGATAAAATTGTTACATTTTGATACATCATAAATATTGAAAGATAACATTCCAAAGAATTCTACACACTGAATTTCTTTTTCCCTGTTTATTATTCATGCACCCGATTGAACTGTTACATTTCGATACATCGCGAACTCGGCACTTCTATCGATATTACTTTATTATTACCAATATAAATAAACAATCGTTTACAGCAACTAAATACAGGGGTTTTTTAATATATTCGGAAAAGGAACGATTTAATATTTGTCTCGATGCCGGTTTTAAATTACTACGCGCTCGAGCTTGCACGTTCGATTGAACGTAATCCCCGTATACGGTGCCGTTTGGTGTTTTTCGTCCAAACACAAGTCACGCTTTTCGTGTTCATCCTTCCAATAACTTCAGCCGTGCTCTTTTATATCAAGGCTCTGCTGTATAGCCCGTGGCCAGTGAAGCGAATGCTATTGGGGCAAGCGGTGAAGTTGAAGGAATCAATGTCTGTTTGGACAATGGTAAATGCACGTTCGTTCCAATGGCCATAGGAACAATGGATATCTTGGGTACATGCAGATGCACGCCGTCGAAATACTTTCTTTTAACGATTATTGTTTAAGCATTCCCCTTCTTTCATAAATAGCGAATATTCCGTTCAAGTTCAACGTAAATTCGTGTACTTCGAAAATACTTGTGATTCGAATTTTCTTTTGTTGTTTTTTAAATTTAGAATGAAGATCATACGAATTTCTGTAAAATGAAAATTTTAGGATTGATCTTTTTAGGGGGCCTAGGTGCATGGTTGTTTTGAATTCGAATTCTTTTTTCTTAAGTTTAGAATAAACGTGGTATTAATTTGTATAAAATGAAAATTTTAAGATTGATCCTTTTGGGGATCTAAGTGCATGGTTGTTTCTTATTTTTATTTCCATTTCTTTTCAATTTTACAAGCCTTCACTAATTTAGTAATCAGGTGTTAAAATTGTTCTAATATTAACAAATATTATTTGTTACTTAGGTATTTATGAAGGTAGGACTTTTTGGAATTATTGTGTTATAACTTTTTAATAAAGCTTCAAACGACCTATGTTCATATAACATTTCTTTCTTATTTATATCCATAGAACACACTGACAAAGTTTGATTAAAAAGAACTGGGACACCCGGTATATACAATTCACATATGAGCCACTCAGAAGCCAAAGTGACAAACTCCTTAAAACTGAATTTATTAAATTTTTTTATTTATGAAATCATCATGCATATGCTTTGATACTAACGTTTAAAGAATTTCACAAAGCGGAGTTAATAATTTTGACTTCTGAGTGGCTTATACAGGGTGTTTCCTTTGTCCTGAAAAATTGGAATATCCCTTAAGGTACTGAACCTGTCAAAAAAATGTTTCAACAGAAGTTGTTTGGTATGAAGGAGGCCACCATATGGTGCAAATTATTTTTTTGCAGGTCGAGTGGTGGGGGAAAATTTCAAGGTTAAGTTAATTTTTTTAAATGGAACCACATATTCCTTTTTCAATCAATTTCTCTCAAAAATCCAAGGATCAAAATACGATTCTCCCTTATTTCGAAAAATGTCGTTTCGAAAGAATCAATTTCTCTCAAGGACCCAATGATCAAAGTACGATCCTCACTAATCTCGAACTTCGTTATTCCTCTTCGTTTCTGGAATCGATCGATCAAAGCTCGGCAATAATAATCTCCGAAAACTATCGATCTATTCGTTCGCAAATTCTGGTGTTCCATTGAACAATATCCCCAGTAGGACGGGGTGGCGCGCGACCCCGGGGCCAAAATTTCCTTATCGAAAACTGCACGCGACGTTTACTATACTCGCGATAAAGTTTTAATCGGCGCCGGTAATTTATGGGACGGGCTAAGGCGACCAGCCGAAAGAAGATCGGAAAGGGAGCGTGTTCATCGAGAAATTCGAGCGTCGATAATTCAAAAGCGGAGTTCGTTTACGAGAAGTCGTCCATTAACCGCGAGAGTGCTTTTAATGTAAAGTGGGTAAAGTCGTAAAGCTCGGAGCTAGATCCCCCCTCCCTCTCCTCCCCCGTCTCATACGTAGATCATAGAGAGGTTCGTTTCCCTCCTTTTACGATCCCCTGACCACCATGGGCCAGTCCTACGTCTCGAGAGCACACCAGAAAATCGCCTTTAACCACCTTAATGCATGTTTTCGCGACCCCTATCTCCGACGGCCACTTTGACTTTTCTCTCTCTCTCTTTCTTGTTTTAAGCTGTTAATAACGCCGTCAGGATTTATTCCTTTCGAAATAACTCGCGTTTTATGCCCGCGTCTATTTCGCGAATTACCACTAAGAATCGAGAGGATTGTGGATTTGAAGAAAACCGTGGCTTTCTCGGAATTTGGAATTTTCAGGCTTTCGCTGCGATCCTTCTGATGGAAAATTCTGCGGATTTTTGTGCAAACTTGCTTGCACGGTGGGTTCCTTGTGATTTTAGTTTAAAGGGCGCTTAGGCTACCCCGAGACGTCGGGAAATAGGGAGAGGTTCGGGATTTCTTTTGTAGGTAACTGTTCAGTGAGAAGTTTTAAGCTTTTTAGAGGATGTGAATGTAGCTTTCAGCTTTTTTCTCAAATTTTTTAAACGAAAAATGGTGCAAAATGGAGGAGTTCTTGGGAAATATCTTTTGCTGGAACATCGATTGCTGACCATCATCGCTGGTAAGGATTGGAACGGCTGAAATAAGAAATTCTTGCTGATTTATGAATAAAATTGTATTATCTGCAATGTAGCGTAAGATTTTTGCGATATGTCAATTATGTAATTTTTTAGAAAAATTCAAATTTGACTTCTTTGGTACAAAGAGGTTTTTCCTCTTCAAACTGCCACCATTTCTATAATAATTAGAATTTTTCAAAAATTCTCAGCTACATTGTAGATAATACATCTTTATTTATAAATTACCAAGAATTTTTTATTTCAGACGTTCCGATCCTTATCAGCGATGGTGGCCAGCAATCGATGTTCCAGCAGAAGATGTTTCCCAGTAACTCCTCCATTTCGTATCATATTCACTTTATAAAAATTGTCGAAGATTGCTGAAAGTTACATTTATATCCCCTAAAAAAATTGAAACTTTTCAGTTAGCAGCCATATATGAAAAAAATTCGCAAACTTTAACTGTGTTTAGACGCCTCAGGGTGGTACACTCCCTTAAATATTTGTGATAAGAAGAAAGTGATTACGCGCGAATAAAGTAGAAATAGAAATTCTGGAGAGTGAGTTTTTCTATCACATCTTAAATATGATTATTCGTTACATTTCAATGGTATAGAAATGGAACCTATACAGAGTAACTTCTCTATAATTTAACTACAATTAATGCATGAAGGACACAGGTTAACTAATTCAATGTAAAATAAATAAAATAGCAAAGTAAAAAGTGTAAAATTACACAATTTCAAAAATCGAAATTTGATAAAGTTACCAGATCCTTATTTTTACGAAAAACACTCTTTAAATTCGCACACAAATAAAATGAAAAACACGAATTGTTAGCATTAGAAATAACTTCCAATGGACGCCTACCACAGAAAAATAAAAAATTGCTAAAACAATTATCGATTTTATTCCTCCAAAAAAAAAAACAAAAAAAAAAGAAATAATAGACCAAATGGTCTGATATTTTCAGCTAAAATTTCTCCTGTCATAAATTCATTTACAAAAACCTACGAATAAAAACCACCGATGCAATTTAATTAAGATAATTGGTTATATAGAAACAACAATAAAAAAAAGTCTACCTTTGAAAATTGAAACGCTTCAAATTATTACGCCAAATAATTACACAATTATTTATACTTCGAATTAAAAACTTGATTTTCAGTTCACGAGAAAAACATTCCAATTAATCATGAAGCTGAAAGGTGTGCATGTATTCGAGAGATATTTCCGTTCGTAGCGAAATAACTTGGTAGCGTTTTGGTTGCTCTATAGTTAGCAGGCAAGCGTCGATAAGTAGTTCAATTCGGGGGAAATTGAGAGAAGCCGGAAACCAAGACGCCGACAGGGAAGAGTTATAATCAGTAAGGAATTTCTAGATCGTGCATTCAGTTTACCCGCTGTGTTTAGTTAAAGTGTTTCAGTTTGTCCCAGCTAACAGTTGCTGCAAGTTGCGCGGCCGCAAAAAGAGGGAGGACTACGAGTTACCTGCATAGTTACAGCATTTAATTAGTTTACCAAGAATTTATTTGATAGTCCTTTGGGAACTGTTTACTATAAGTGGCCGCAGATTGTGAATTGGAATTATTTCATGGTATATTAAACGCGCATTACACGACGAGACACAATTGGGAACGGAGTATTTCCAATTTTCCAGTATTTTTTGTTTGTTTCGTTTATCGAACGATTTTGAAGATTTTGAAATTTTTAGATTTTCTTTGAGTAACACATGAGTTTTTCCAAATGTGATACAGATTCTTAGATACTGTTTTGGATAACAAAATGGAAGATTTTGCATTCACTGAAGTGATAAACAATTTGATTTAAATAATGTATTTTATTGATACCATAGGTATGCAAAATTTAAATGTAAATAAAAATATGAAAGGTGCACAAAATTAGGTGCACATACTATAATATCGAAATGGCACCTAGGATAATCCTTCGCTTGTTTTTATATTTATATCCAAATTTATTTACGAATTTCTGTATTACGAATATTTATCTTTACTAATTTTTTGGATCGAAATTTTAAATTGTACGGGGAATCCCGCATTACGAATTCCAGTTTTACTAACGGTCGCGCGGAAATTAATTCGTAAAGGCGGGAACTACCTGTAATTCAAAAATTTGAATAAATTCCTCTGATCAATTCTTTACTTTCACAAGTAATAAGTATGTATTTTATTGACTACGAAATGCATATTCCATTCAACAACTTAGCTCTCACTTTTCAATTTTCTCAAAAATTGATCAATTCTGCTTTTGCGTTGCATCGACCACGAAATATTAGATCATCCCGTAAGTTCACCTCGAATTTTATAATTCGGATTGTCGTGTACTCGCGTCGGTTCGAGTTATGTTTCAAACTTGGATCACGAGAGAAAAATCGGACTGTTTTCTAACGAGGTCTGAAGCGATCCCGGAATACCCATTCTCCAACGTTATAATATAAACGACTTGATTATGCGTTCAGCGCTCGGACTGACTCAATACTTGGTTGTTTAACGTTCAGAATGATACTGATTCGAAATTCAGAGGAAGTCACGCATCTCAGCTACTGAGGGCGGAGTTTAATTTTGGAAGTGAAAAATGGGAGAAATAAGAACATTAAGTATTGGTCGTAGGGTGTGGTGGTGGGAGGTGGTGGTAGAAGGATGAGGTGTCGGGGTTTTGGGGAATTCCGAAAAAAGGAGATAGGACATGAGAGAAGGAAGACACTAGTTCAGTAATTGGAAAATCGGGACAATGGTTAATAAACTGAGTTCTGGTGGTGAAATTACCGAGGGTACGCGCTTAATAACGGCCCCGGCTAATCCTATGGGTCGCGGATTCTTCAGGCCCGTCTTACAATTTCCTTAAGCTATAAAAATAAAAGGAGAAAGGCTCGATGCGAAAATAGACAAAAAAATGTTCGGTACGGAACACGGATCAATATTTCCAACAAATCTTTAAATTTAATAAAAAAAAAAACAACAACATAAGCGCCTTCTCTCGTTCCACAATTTTCTCCTATTTCCCTTGTCTTACAGAATTTCCTAGGATTTTCATTAAAATATCTTCCCCTTCCGGCAGGAACTTACCAGATGACCTGATACATATTCCATAGACATTTCAAATTTTCTCAACAACTCGGTAAATATTCAATCGACGTGATTATTGCTGTAACGAACTGCTCCCGGTGGCTCTTTTAACGTTTCATCCTCGGTCGAATTTTGACGTGGAGTATTCTGTTGCAATTACTGGAATAACCGAGACACGAAGGAACGCATCGGCTAATCGATAAATTCTAGGAAGATATTGCCAGTATTCTGTTGCAATTACCGAGGTATACGCAATCTCGAAAAGAACATTATGCGATCATTGATCAGATTCTCGGGGATCCCGTGATGATACAGTGGCATCGAATCGACTTAATTAAACGTAAAACAACCCTCGAAACGGACATCCAATATTCAAATTGATTCTATTGTATAATATATTCGTCTTGGATGCCGTCGCGCAACGAGTACTCGATTATTCAACGCGAGACATTTCGCTTTCGTTATCTGTCCCGCGAGCAATTAGCAATTAAGGCTGTAGATGGAATTTTGTTTTCGATTGAAACTGTCGAGTGATGTTTTTCTAGACTTGTTCAATTCGTAAACGAATAATTGAATAATTTTTTTCCGTTTATTAATGTACTCGCACTCAGACAGAGATTTATTAAAAACAGTTTTTGTCTTCGGTTATTTCGTGCAAAAATATAGATACTTACACTCAGTTAAGAATTTATTAGAAATAGTTTTGATCTTCGGTTATTTCGTACTCAAACTCAGTCAAAAATTTATTAAAAATAATTTTAATCTTCATTTACCTTGTGCTCACACTCAGTCAAAAATTTATTCAAAATAGCTTTAATCTTCGCTTATTTCGTACAAAAGTATACTCACACTCGATCAGAAATTTATCGAAACTATCTTTGATAGAATCTTTTAAGAATTTAGAGGTCAAAAATTTATCGAAACTATCTTTGATAAATTCTTTTAAGAATTTAGAGGCCAAAAATTTATTAAAGAAAATTTTAACAAGTTTTT
>NW_017100752.1:66588-81214 GCF_001263275.1 Habropoda laboriosa | reverse complement strand
TTATTTTCTGAAACTCTTAAATACATAATTTTCATATTTATTTATTAATTTTTGACAAAAATTCCTTCTACTGTATCCAACAAGACGCTACTTAAATATCAAATTTCTCACATAATTTATCCATCAATTACACCTACATTACTTTCCAAAATAATTTTCATTTCTTAAATTACACTTCAATTTTAACATAAAAACGTAACGAGTGGAACAGACTGTACGTTTATTTTGTCAATGGAATCAGTTCTAAAAGTTGATATTTCAGGCAAAGTTGAGAAATTTCCAGAAAAATCGAACGACACACGTATCGGAAAGCTTGCAACAATATTTGTTGTGTGTTTACGCAAAATTCCGGGCAAATATTGAACGTAGTTTGGATGTTATATAAATTCTACTACCAGCACGCGATATTCTAAATATTTATTGAAATTGTTTGATCGTTGGAGCGAGTTCATGCGCAGCTTCTCTCTATTCTACAAAATATCATCGTGATGCGTGAATTTCGTGTTAAGTTTGAATTTTAATAATTATCACACTATCACGGGGAATTGATAGGAAAACGTGTTTAAATTATCAGATCGGGAAATTCTGCCTTTTCGAGAAATTACGAGAAATATTTCAAAAATTGTATCACCGAAATTGAATATATTTAAATATTGTCACGATGTTTAAAACACTGTATAGCTGAGATTATATCGATAATAATGGAAAATAATTGATGGTGTAATTGGTGAAAGAGATGTAGAATTAATTGAAAATTCTTGATTAATTGAAGAGAGGTTCTAAGTTTATTCGAAAACTGAATAAATACTTCGTTTATGATTGGTTTATCACTAATAAATGAAATTTTCGTTAATTATTAATAATACTCCTATTACAAGGGGTGCACAAGTAGGGTAATTAAAAATTACTTATTGGGATACACTTTAGATAATTAGAAATGATTTTCCAGGGTGCATTTTAGGTAATTAAAAATGACTTATTAGGGTACATTTTAGGTAATTAGAAATTACTTCTTAGGGTACTTTTTAGGTAATTAAAAATTACTTTTTACACAAGTGAACTTTCAAAAGAAATGCCTTTTCAATTTAACTTAATATTGAAGTAAAGGAAAAATTGAATAATCTATTGTAACATGAAGTATCATTAAGAAACTATTTACAATAAATTTCACTCATTTATTATGAAAAATATTTTGGAAAAAAATTTCTTTCTTCATAAATACTGGCAAAATATATCTTTCCTTGGTAGTATCAACAAATTTCTAAAATACCATGTATATAAATACTTGAATTAAAAATCACTCAACATTGCAATTATTCCAAAAATGAGGAACTTAGAACTTACAGAATTAATTCACAGTCATTTATTAACCTTATCACTGGGGAAAAGGTTCCTTCTTAATATTTGCAGAAATCTATCTTTCATTGATAATATCAAATAATTCCAAATTTCATGCAACATTTGCAAACGAACAATGAAATTACAATAGAAAAATCACTTGTCGTTGAAATTCATGGAAAAAAGGAGGGACTTACTTAGAGTGTTAATTCACAGTGATTTAACCTGTATAGCAGAATTTACACCTTACAGAGGTGATACAATGCTCGCTAGCCTTTGTACTTAATGTGTACGCGTATATACAGCTGCACATGGCGTCAGTACGTGTACATAGATGCATGAATATGCAACGGCGAAATGCGTGTAATGTTCAGCCATCGTACCTAATATACGCATTATTGTTGACGTGCATATATACCTTACGACAGTCACACTAGAGATACATAAACCTGTATGTAAACCTTTCAGAAGTTGCTGGTAACATCGATTTCGTGTTACGCTACGGGAAGCGTGCAAAAACGATTATTTCTTCGTTGATAACAAGGAGCATGGCTATGTTCAAAGGTGAACAAGAAGTTTGTATGGAATGTTGCGTTGTTCGGTGGTAAAATGTTATGGATATTGGTATTTTTTAGTTTACTAGTGTTTTGGTTTGTGTGAACTTTGTTCGATGGTAAAATATAAGGGATATTTGTATTTTTTGATTCGTTAGTATTTTGGTTCGTATGAACATTGTTTCATGATAAAAAATGATGGACATTCGTATTTTTAAATTGGTAGTATTTTGGTTCGTGTGAACCTTGTTTGATAGTAAAATATAATGGACATTTGTATTTTTAATTGTGGTATTATTTTGGTTCATATGAACGTTTTAGATGGTAAAATATAAGGGATATTTGTATTTCTTGATTCGTTAGTATTTTGGTTCGTATGAACCTTGTTTGATGATAAAATATAATGGACATTAGTATTTTTAAATTGGTAGTATTTTGGTTCGTGTGAACCTTGTTTGATAGTAAAATATGATGGGCATTCGTATTTTTAAATTTAGTAATATTTTGGTTCGTGTGAACATTGTTTTATGATAAAATATAATGGACATTTGTATTTTTAATTTTGGTATTATTTTGGTTCATATGTACGTTTTCGATGGTAAAATATAAGGGATATTTGTATTTCTTGATTCGTTAGTATTTTGGTTCATATGAACCTTGTTTGATGATAAAATATAATGAACATTAGTATTTTTAAATTGGTAGTATTTTGGTTCGTATGAACCTTGTTTGATAGAAAAATATGATGGGCATTCGTATTTTTAAATTTAGTAATATTTTGGTTCGTGTGAACATTGTTTCATGATAAAATATAATGGACATTTGTATTTTTAATTTTGGTATTATTTTGGTTCATATGAACGTTTTCGATGGTAAAATATAAGGGATATTTGTATTTCTTGATTCATTAGCATTTTGGTTCATGTGAACTTTGTTTCATGATAAAATATAATGGACATTAGTATTTTTAAATTCATTAATATTTCGGCTGATCATTTTTTAATTATTCCACACTACAATCCCATTACTTGTTGTTTAAATCCTTATATGGCAGAGTTTCTCAACTTTGGAAAAAAACTTACTTATTGAAAATTATTTCTCAATCATTGAATTCAATGGGAAAAATAAAGGATTGCATTATTTAAACTAGATGACACAATACACCTATATGTAAATATCTCTGTTAGGAGTAAAGATAGGACAAAATGTCAAAGAGAAAAATTGTACTGTTAAAAAGGACAAATATGATGATATAAACAAATTACTTCAAAAATCATCTATAATTTTTTAAATAACACCATAAATTTCGACTTCACAGCATAGCAGTTAATTTCAAAACCAGTTCAACAATATACCACACAATAATCTTGAAATTACCTTTCCGTCGCAATTAATAGTCTTCCGAAGTGATATTTCGAATTAAACAAACATCGATGTTTCATTAAATTGGAAACAATTCAACTCCACACTTGTCCAATCAAATCACCGTATTATATCCAACAATATTATGCACTATTTATTTATCCGCTGGAGGCGAATCGTAACAAGAAGTTATTTCCACGATGCTCATTGCCCAGGTACTTATTTCATTATCCACATTGTTACCGTAAGAAATTTCAATTTCTCGTTCGAAATTATCGTTCCGCGAAATAGCGAATTTTCCAATCTGTAATCAGTTTCGTATTAATTACCAATCGCGGAACGAAACTCCCGGGTTTGTATGATCTCGTTCGTTAAATACGGCAAATAAACATTTTACCGCTATTTTCTTTCGCATTCGAGATAAATTCTGCGAATTAAACATTAAACGACGTAATTTATGCCGCATATGAGTTTCTCCCGCGTTAATTGTCCCCCGGGGTAAACATTTTCAGGCAATTTTCATTTTTCCCCGTTCTTTTCTCTTGTCTCTCTCTCTCTCTCTCTCCCGTATTCACCGTCACGAACCGTATAAACATTCGGAAAATCCAATAATCGAGCAGTTCCGACTGAATGAAATACGAGTTGAATGTTTATATCTGAGTGATTATGAGATATTACCGCCGAGGGCGGAACGAAGTCGCGATTTCATTGGTTCGAGATTGTTGCACGTGGTTTGATTGGAAAATTTTGAAATGACATTCTGACGGTCTGAAATTTCTATAATTGTAGATCAAATTGTTAATAACATTGCGACATTTTTTGGTATAATTAGTGTAATGAAGGGAAGGAACGAAAATATTTTTTGTGCTGAATTTTTATTTTTTTCGAATGTAGGAAAGATCGGCACAAAGTTTAACCCTTTCTCTCTTTCAGTTCAGTCGTGGTAAAATTTAAAAAAATTTTTAAATTACAATTAAAAATTTACCATTTTTTTAAATCAAGGTGAAAATGCATAAACGGCATTTTCGAATGTAGGAAAGATCGGCACAAAGTTTAACCCTTTCTCTCTTTCAGTTCAGTCGTGGTCGCAAAATTTTTCGTTTCGGCGATTTAAAATTTACCATTTTTTTAAATCAAGGTGAAAATGCATAAACGGCAAAAATTAAGGATTTAAGTTAAGAATCGCCAACAACACAGTGCCAGAAAATTTTCACAAGGTCTACAGCAGTGAAAGGGTTAACAAATTTTATTTCAGTACACCAATATACATTTTAATGTATTTCAGGTTACACGAGGCAAGATTTTATTATATACCGGGTGTTCCATAGTTATTCAAGTAGAGACAACTAAAAAAGACGACATATTTTTTGCTGCAAACAATACCCAAAGTATTAAAACGAGAAAATAATAATACAAGAAAAAAAAACAAGAATAAATTTTATAAAATAATACATTTTACAAGAAAATAGTATTCAAATAAAATGCCGACAGAACTCAGCTATTTACACATTTTAATATTTCTTCATGAAAAGTAACATATAATGTATCTTCCTATTTTGCCTAATTAATTTTTCGATTATTCCACACTATAATACCATTTGAGTAATTAAATATTTACAATTGAATCACACTAATTTATTTTCTTCAAATCTTGTACGGTAAAAATTCTCAAATTTCCACAGAAAATAAACCTCACCGATCAGTTAAACAATAAATTCCACCAATAATGTAGTATCGGGGCCTCCATACCCAAATACGAAACCAACAAGGGACAATAGAAAGGGAGTGGTTAGCGTAGCGCGCAAAGCCTCGGCTTGCTAAGCCGAAGGTCCCGGGTTCGATTCCCGGTTGGGTCCCTCAATATTTTTCCCTAGGTTCCTACAATAAGCTGACAATTTTAATCCGCAAAAATATCCTTTCACAAACGTCGGCGTCACAAACCGCAGGCTACAAAACAAATCGATCGAACAAACAGAAATTTTCCCGGAACGAACGAACGACATTACACTCGCGATTAATTCACAATTAACCGCGAGTGGATGTGAATACGATACCGCAGGATGATTTAACACTCGAAACTTATCACTGTCGCTCGTCGTAACACCCGCACACGCTCTCGTCACTCGCGAAATATCCGCAGCCGGTGTTACCTGTCTGTAATTAATTACCACGATCGAAACTCTAATATCGCCGGGACCTAGTCTTTCGGAAAAGTGTCGTTTCTTATTTATTTACGTGGCGCGGCACTAATTAACAGTTCGCTTAAATAGTCGCGAGACAAAGCGTGTCTTTGCTTAACGCGCGCGTCAATCATAAATTACACACGGGTACACGAGCACTTCCCGCTCGTCTCTCGACAATGTCGAGCGGTAATTATTTCTGAAACTTTCCAAAGTGTATCCTCCGGCGGAGACATACATGCACGTACTCTCACGCTTCTGTGCCTACGTTACCTTCAATTGGCGAAGAAAATTTGTGTTTGTATAATTTCAAAGTTTATTTATATATAACAGAATTTAGATTTCTGTATTATGTGTACGAATTAATTGGGTGCCTTTTTACAAAAAGGCTTGGAAACTTTACTTCTAAATTAACATATAGGGTGTCTCGCCTGATTTTCTCGTTATTATTACCCATAGCGGAAAATGTTTCAGATGAAATTTAAACGGCGCCGAAGGGGGCATATTCTGGTGTTATTAATTCTTTCACGAGTGGGAAAGTTTCACTTTCATTTGAAACGTACTTCGCTTTGAGTAATAATAGCGAGAAAATCAAGATGTCAAAATCAGCTGAGGCACCCTGTATATCGACACGTTTTCTGTGAAATCTATGTAGTATCGGGGCCTTCATACCCAAATACGAAACCAACAAGGGACAATAGAGAGGGAGTGGTTGGCGTAGCGCGCAAAGCCTCGGCTTGCTAAGCCGAAGGTCCCGGGTTCGATTCCCGGTTGGGGTCCCTCAATATTTTTCCCTAGGTTCCTACATCTAAATTTGAAATAATTTTCTTAATTAACTCGAATCAATTATTCCTGTATTTAAAATAAATTCCCTTAAAAATTAAACTTAACACCACCAAACGACAAAAATCTTTACTTCTGAATCCGAAAACTTCTAAAATAGTATGTACACATCTTCCATGAAACCTAAATGGAAAATAATTCCCTCGATTAACATATCAATCCTTCGAAGCTCCGTGCTTGGCTCAACAATCTCTAGTGGCAATTAATTAATAATTCTGAAACTTCTTCAAGTTTCCGCCTAAAACGCATACACGCACAAGCAATTCTATCGCAGTGTGTGCATTCTGTTCACATACGAGGGGAGAGTAACGTGGACGTGCGTATATTGCCGCGAATCAAGAATAGACCGGTCACCGATCGGTTTGCATGCAAATGCACAGGATCGTAAGACGTGGGGCGATAATTAATCGTTCGAATGTGCACGAACGTGACCTGTGGCTATAAAACGTGACTGGACGCTTGGACAGGGTAGAAACATCTCGATAATTGCGAACGAGCATGTTGAAACCCAATTGAAAGCTCGTGTGCCTGTTGACAAGTTCATTATTAATCGTGGATTACTAATTAAGCGCCAAGTTCGTGTCATTTTTCACGGAAATGTAGTGTAGTTCAATTTGAGACTTCGATCTGTTCAGATATTTATGTAAATTACCGTGATTATGCTTAATTATTTATTCATTTAATATAATATAGTATTTTTGGAATATTTGTTTACACTGTTTGCGACAATTTTATTTTCTACCTTGTGGAATCTTTTTTTCGTTAATATATTTATAGTAAAATATCGAGAAAATTTATCATGACTTCTATTATATTAAATATTTAAGCGAATGTAGAGATTAATGTGACATTCTACCGATGTGAATTTCCAAGATTTATAAATATAATTTATAACTCACCGAGGCAAAAATTATGTCACATAACTTGTAGAATATTTATTATAGTTGCAATTTCTCTAATCCATACTTTCTCCATTTCCTCTAAATCTGTCGTTAAATTTAACAAATATAAGGGATATTTCACATCTGTAGTGCAACAGATGAGTATCACACAAATAAAATACAAAGCTTAGCTTCCAAAGCTGGAAATTTTACCAATTTCTGATCAATTACTGATGTAAACCGATAATTAAATCTTTCCAAAGTAACAGATATTTCACAAAAAGTGTAACTTTTCCGTTCTACAACAGATGGGTATCACACAAATAAAATATATCCAAAATACAAAGCTTATCAGCTACAATCAACTTAACCAAAGCTTACCCAAATAGCACACAAATGGCAGACATCCTGTGAACGTCTCGAAGACGTCTAAATGTCGTTCAGAGTTACAAATTAAATCCTTCAAACATGGCGCTAAAGCACTGTGCATTGCTTTTAGAAATTTCAAAAAAGCGTCTTAAAGACGTAATTCGTATGTTCTAACAAAAATTGATTAGCCAAAAAATGGACGTAAAATGGACATCTCTAAGACGTGATGTGCTACCTGATTATAAGAGTAATTACTTTGTATGTGCAACAAATCGCTTCAAACATGAACACGTAAATTTTAGCTGATAATTAAAAATGTAATTATTTCGTTGAAAATTACATTTGTCACTTTTTGCATGAAACATTTCCAGCCATAAAAGACTTCACGTCTTTGTGGTTAAATGCAGATCCATATCTCCATTGAACATGCGTTACATCGTAGAGAATTATGACGTAAACTATAGCTCACCATTAGGTTCGAAGTTGATTCGAACAATTTGTCAAATTTACTTAACAACGAGTGTACCGTATTTATGCGCGTGGCAATGATGCATACTGATACATTGCAAGTTAAAGGTTGATCAATCTACATGCAGCTGTACACAGCTGCATAACAGCCAGGAGATAATTAATGGTTCATATAGGTGTTTGCGCGTGTATTCACGTGTACGCGCCACGTGATCGGGAAATTCGTTTACTTTGGAAACCGTGAAAGCAGCGACAATAACCGATCTCGTAGCAATGTTGTTCGTCGATTGTGAATTGTTGTTGCAACAACTACACGTACAATTGGTGGTCATAGCTAGCAGAGTTTGCGTAACGGTGTTGTTTAAATGAAAATTTGGAACAATGTGGAGTAGATTGTTTTATCATTACAAGAATTCTACTTGCTAATTTGTATTTGAAATTAGTATTTTTTCGTATTAAGAAAGTCATTTTGTAGATCAATCGTGTTAATAATTATCTTGACCAATGATTACCAGGATTAGAATTTAACATTGGAAAGAATTGAATTGAATTATGTTTACTTGCTTCTTCTATTTTTCATGTGAAATATTGTCCAAACAATTTTACTTATATAGGAAGTTTCACGAAACCATATCCTGCGATTAACTGTTCGTTCTTTTTACTTAAGAGTGATGGAGTATCTGAAGTGTATGGTGGGAGTTACACTTCAGTGGCCTTGAGATTTATACTTTAGCAATATAGAATATTCGAGTGTGAATCGCTGGTTTTGACGAAGCATGGAAAGTATTTGATGCGTATTCTGTTTTTAGTGCCGGTTCCCAAGTTCGAGCGGCGAGAAGTGAAGGAGAGGGGAGGCGTGGGCGTGGCGTGGGGGCGTGGCGACGAGGGGAGGGGAGGTCCCAAACGTTAGAGTTCATAAACTTCTTTCCTCAATATCTCGAAAAGTATTGTATTTATAAAAGTGGTTCGAATGAGCAAAAATGTGTGTTTTTTTTTAAAGGAAATCTACTAATATCATTTTTAAAAATAATACATTAACTATTAACACCACCGTGTTAATTTTTGTTGCAAATCGTAGATCCATTCGCATGTAAAATTATAATACTTAGACTAAAGTCTAAAACACAAAATACAGTTAAATTAGAATTCTTATTTAAAATTTTAACATTCATGGTTTCCTTTTTTCTCATCTTTTACAAGGAATGAAATTATACACCTAGGATCGTGGAAATAAAAAATTGTACAGATTTAGGATATTTTAAGCAATTATACTGTACTATGTTTCATTGGTTCCTATAATACGAAATGTCGGATTTCTAATTATTCATAAATTGACTACTCAAGTGATTCCTTGCAAGCTAAAAAGTTCTGAGTTATTTAGTGCTAATTTAAAATTCATACAATTCTTAACAAATTATTATTTGGGAATCAAAGGGTAGTATCTATTTAAATTTAAAAAACAATTTTCACATTACACGACCTAATAATTTTCCCAACGTCACTCGACTTTCTCACGTAACATTGTTACCGAAGATAAATTTTACAAAGGACGTTAATTATATCGTTACTTTGCTTTGATTAAATTTTCGCTGAAACGTTACGAGCGTACCAACCCGTCCAATTATGATCTCAACAATATCTCTCCAACAATTCTAATCCAGAGATAAAACATTTAAACGAAACCGTTCGAAGTAGCCGTGAAAAGGCTGTACAAGAGAAATTTCAATCTTCCTGCAACAACGACGCCCGAAGATTTCCAATTTTATAAAGTCACACGTGATTTCTCGCGGCTATTGTGAAATATAGATTTCTGATAGGGGCACGGGCCGCTCCTGTTTGCATGCATCAAAGTGGAATAATGTATGTAGGTGTATCACGGGCTAAGGACCAGCCATGTGGGTACAGGTGCACGGGAGTGTAACGCGACGAGGCATAATTAATCGTCGTCGCTGCGAAGCGTCGCTGCACTCGATATCAGTCGAAATTTTCATAATAATTAATTAATCGTCGGAACAGGTTGTTTTCCACGGAGGAAATCTAACCGGGAGCGTTCTTTTTTTCCGGGCGTTCTCGATATTTTCACGGAGTAACGAAAATTGAAAATCAAAATTCATTTTCCATCGGAAATGAAATTTACCTCGCGCCAAGCTGAAAAACTCGTTTCGACGATATTTCCAACACCCGGGGAATCGGATATTTGTGTGGCCGTGTGATTAAACGTGTATTTCGATGCAACGTTCTTTCGATTTTTAATCATGTAATTTGGTATGCTTGTTCAGCTGGGTGTTGATGAAATTTCAAGTTTTTGTTGTTAAGGAAAAAAGAAAAGAAGGGAAGTTGTTGTGAAGCGAGTTTACGCAGCTTGAAAGTGGTTTTTGTATTTATGGAGTTCACCCTCTTTGGGATTATTTTTACACCAACGCCACCTTGATCTCTTTTTTTTTTATTGAGTTTGTTTAAGAGTATTATACCAATCGCGATAATTTTGCTTTGCATAGGAGTATTTTAAATATGATAAATACATTTGTGATTTGATTAGTTGAATATAGAAATTCACTGGTATTGTTTGTCGGTTAGAATATATTTTGTACTAAATTTTGTATTTAATCGTTGAACTATTGTATCGAACATCTCCTCCAGATAAGAGAATTTCTTGGTACTGATATGAATATAGCAGCTTGCAATTTAGTAGAAATCTCGATTACTCTAAAACTACTTATTAGTCTTATCATTACTATTCATAGGTTCTGAATTGTGCAAATTAAGCCTTGACATCTTGTGGTAAATATAAACTTTATCGCGGCAAATCTGACATACAAGTTAAGTTTGCAATACGTTCACGATTACTTCGCTATTTCCCTAAATAAAAAAGAGTAGAATAATTTTTTAAACATACTTTGCTATTTTCCTAAATAAAAAGAGAAGTAAACTAATTTCTTAACTTTCCAATACGTGCATGACTACTTCGCTATTTTCTCGAATAAAAAGAAATAAATTAATTCTTTTTAATCTACTTTGCTACTTTCCTAAATAAAAAGCAAATAATTTTTAAAATTTTCTTCGCTACTTTCCTAAATAACAAGAAATAAAATAATTTTTAAAATTTACTTCGCTGCTTTCCTAACTAAAAAGAAATAAAATACTTTTTTAACTGTACAATGCATACGTGATTACTTTGCTATTCTCCTAAATAAGAAGAAATAAAATAATTTTTAAAATTTACTTCGCTGCTTTCCTAAATAAAAAGAAATAAAATAATTTTTTAACTGTACAATACACACACGATTATTCCACAAGATTCTCGAATAAAACGAAATAAAACCAATTTCGCAAAACCGCTGTCAATTGAAAACACAGAAAATATCACCGTCGAGGAAAATTTCTAAATTCGAAAATTGTCGAAAATTACTATCTCGACAGCTCAAAAACAGCAGTCCGCTATTTTTCATACCGTCAGATGCAATTTCGTTATTTTCCATGTTGTTATCAAACTGCCATAACCACTCAGATATTACCCCCGTTGAATCGATAAACTTTTCGTTCCGTCATGTTTAACGATATCGCGCAAACATTTCATATTCGAGGCACGATAAAAAAAAGAGAAACGAGAAAAACAACAACCAGACCTGGTCGCATAATAAAAATATGATCGTACAAACTGACAAATAAATTGAAAAACAATTTTATCGGCCAGTTCAAACAGCTTATATATGTGCATGTATATATGTTATAATGATGGTTGGAACGGCCGTAAGGTAGTTGCGAGGGTTATTAATCGTTCGTGTTCACGTCGGCGTGCAGGCACGCACGTGCGTGTTACACGTGACGCTGCTACACAGAATAATCGCTGTCATCCCCATCGTCGCATGACACGTTATTTTCCTCCGGACTCGTTCATAATTAACAATGGATTTGCGTTGGTTTCGTGATAATCCCGAGGCCAGCTTCTACGGTACCAGACGAGACCTCTGCGTCGCGAAACGTGCGCTTATTGCCAGTGAAAAAAGGAGAAAAGAGTAGCGTCGAAGCACCGTCGTCGACACCCGATACGAGAATTTTATAGCGATAAAAGAGGTGTGTATGTATGTTAAATTTTTTAGTGCAAATAATTCTTGTCGCAGTGCTTTACGACGGGGTACATGTGTGCTTCCAGCCGATACGAAGGATTCATCTCGTCACGTCGCATCTTGTAGGGGTTAAACGGTTTCGGGAAGTGAATGCAGGTTGATAGAACGGTTAATTATGTAAGCACAACTTAAATGAATTTAACACAGGATAGGGTATTAACCAAAAATGTATTAAACTATAGTTCCAAGCGACAGCTAAGTGCTCCGGTGTCCGTCTCGCCCGACTGCTATTTCCAGAGTGTCCTCTCCGCGTCGTAATCTCGCATTTCTTACAATTTCTTGACTCGTTGATGAGTGAAAATATTTTGGTGAAATATTGGAAATATTTGTCTGTTTTACGACAGATTTGTACGATTGTCACGTACCTTTCGTACCTCAGGGCCCCCGGTCAGTCCATTCAAGGAGTTTACCTGGGACAGAGGCGGCGACAGTGACTACCGCAGGATTTATCTCACGCAAGTTTATTGACTATCGGTTTCTGTACAGAGACGTTCCTTGATGCAAGGGTATACAACTGAGTGCACGCGCTGGAAGCGCGTTGGTTTTCTAAGCTGCTTCCCTCTCCTGTCCTCGGGGTGGTGGAAATGGGTTAGAGGAGAAAAGATAAGCGTTGGTTTTCTAAGCTGCTTCCCTCTCCTGTCCTCGGGGTGGTGGAAATGGGTTAGAGGAGGAAAGATAGAGACAAGGATAGATAGTTTGGGAATTTTCCGGACAGTACAGCGAGTCTACCAAAGTTTAGACAATTGCCCATTTTTTGGGGCATCGAAGGACGTCGATGACACGAACCAGACGCGTGGCACTCCGACCCACGGGCATCCTCGAGCGCCGGGCTCTCGGTGCCTCGCATAGTCTCGAGTGACGCGCCCGGTTCTTGTCTGATTTATTGCACTACCCTTGAGTGGCTTTTCGCTGTAACTGCCCCAAGGAATTTTGGTGAATGCAGAGTGTGTGACCGTTGTAGGATTTCTATGGTTTCCCCGAAGACAAGAGAGGTTCGCTAGGTTTGGAGGTTACGGGCGTAACACGATTAATATTTTGGGAATATTTGGTGTGAAGTATTTTTCAAGTTTCGTTGGAAATTGATAATTGTTTGTGGCTTTTTTTTTATTGGAAATGAATGGAAGGATATATTTTAATCAGCTGTGATTTCTTAATTGTGAGTGACAATTCGACTGCAGCCGTTTTTCTTTGTATATACTGTGCAATAGAGTGTAATTGGATAATTGAATTGTCGAGAACGATTCGAAATTTAAACCTAATTTACTTAATTTAAAGTTAAACACTTTGCATGTTTGATTTGAAATTATTCAAGTAGCTTGAGTTATATCAGAATGCATCAAATGATAATTGAAATTCATAGCTATTTCAAATCTCAGAATTAGTATTCATCTAACCAATAAAAATAATTGGAAACATAACTTGAATATTCAATTATAAATCTACCAATTTTAACATTTTCTTGATACAATTAGTTTCCTTTTTTTCAAATTTGATTTATTTCTGTAAATTAAATTGCAAGTTTAGCTGGAAACTGTCAATTATTTGGTAACTTTTTTTTATTAAAAATAAACGGAATAATTTATTCCAATTGGCAGTGACTTCGCAATTTTATTAAGAGTAATCGTGAGTAAAAATTCGACTGCAGCCTTTTCTCAATAATTGAACAATTGAATTGTTAAGAATTACTACTTTAAATCTCAGTATTAATATTCCTGTAACCAGCGCACTCTAAAAATAATTACAGAATAACTTGAACCTTCAATTATAAATCCACATATTTGCACCAAAGCGTGCATTCCAGGTACAATTACTCGTACAAAAATTTTAAAACAGCTTTTAATCCATTACGAGGTAAAAACTGTTTTCTCCTTTTTTAATAGCTCACCTGAGAAGGATTCGCCACGTATTACGATAACGAAGCGTTAATAATAATAATGGGGCTGTAATAATTAGGCATTAGCAAGGTTGCGAAGCAATTATTTCAGTGACGACCAGTTCGACCTGCTTTCCACGTTGTAATTTCCTTCGGAATTAGAGTAAATTGTTTAAATAAGAAGAGGGGCAGCCTTCGCTTTTATTCGCCTAATGTAATGAAATCCTTCGCGGTGTCCTAATATAAAGTCCGTCTCGTAATTTCGCGAAAAAAGTGGGATACACTTTCATTCTACGCGGACTTAGGGGATGCATTTCATCAAAGTGGTAGAAATTTCGCGGATTACTCTCGTCGTCATGTTGCTATTAATTTCGATGCGTCGCTGCGGAACATTCGAATTTATGAAATTGTTAAATAATTATTTTATTGGCGAAATAATTGTGATGCGTGAAATATTTACGAAATTGTGGTTTAATGATTGGCGATTTATAAAATTAACGTCTCAGAGAATTTTAATTCACGTAAATATTGTTATTAATAGAACTTGATATTTGGAAAATTGCAGATTTACAAATTGAAGGATTTTAGTTAAACGTATTATTTCTTAAATAATTTTTTTATTTACAAAATG
>NW_017100752.1:61762-66329 GCF_001263275.1 Habropoda laboriosa | reverse complement strand
TATTTCTGTGGGATTTTTATAAACAGACGTAACTTGCTAGATAATTTTCCTCCGGTAATTTTCTATATAGGTTACGCTTGTTGCGCTTTACGGAAAGGTTTTTAGCAATGTAATTGCACGATACGCACTCACGTGTGCATAATAATCGCGAGGCAAAATTGGTGCTGTAATTTCAAGGAAAGTGGGACGATATTTCTTCGGAATAGCAAGTACACGAGGGCGTGTATACCTATAGGGGCAGACGTGTAATCTTCGTGTAATTTTGTAAATTAGTAGGGTACCGATGAAAAACCACGGATTGCCTTGTCATCCTTCGAACACCTTTAGATACATCTCAGAAAGATCTTATTACAGTGAGAATATCAGTATATAAGTACTTGTTACGCTCTTAAGTTTCAATCTTTTGCACTAAATATTTCATTAATACGTTAAATCAACGATTGCTGGAATATAGTAGTGTTGTTATTGAAAACTACATATACATTACCGGCTAAAAGTTTGGAATCACTGTGCATTGAAAGTTGCACAAAAATTCGCAGAAAAGAGTCACCAGCTTTAAGAATTTTTTAACGAATTTTGTACCATTCAAATCAGTCGATACGAGATAAATTGCCGTTTATCTCCACAATATCAATATCAAGTCTATGAAAAATTAGCAGCAGATTCAGTACTGATGGAAATTGGCAAAAAGTTTGGTGATTCCAAACTTTTGGCCGGTAGCGTAAATGAAAATTGTGCAAAGCTGATTAAAGATGTAATAATCACTGTTATTCGCATGATTACCAGTTTAAAAACGCATAATTATTATAAGCCTTTTTTTATTGAAATGAATATACCGGGTGAGTCTATTTTCTTAGGAATTCGCCTTTGTTATAAATGCAACGGTGCACTTTAAAATTGCAAATGTACCCTTTTTATGAATGAAACTGTATATTTTGTTTACGTCGATTGATTCTTCGGAGCATTCTGCGTAAAAAAGTATCATTGTAAGATATTCGAGCAGAGAATACTTCGCGAGATATTTCAAATTTTTGATAAGGTATTCGAACACCTCGAATAAAGCACAAGTACGCCTTGTAAGAAATTTGAAATATCTCGCGAAGTATTGATTTTCATAAGATAGCACCCTAATACCTTTTTACACAGAATGTTTCGAACAATCAATCTGCGTGAAAAAGATATGCAGTTTCATTCATAAAAAGGGTGCATTTGCGCTTTTTACGTGCAGCGTGGCACTTATGAGAGAAGTGAAAACTCTAACCTAATCAATTCTATGACTCTCGCCCAGTATATTGTTCGAAAAATTTGAAGTAGTTCTTTAGAACATTCTGTACAATTGGAACTATGTCAAGTGTCTTCCAATCTAATTCAAGAAGGAAAAGAATTCTTTTAAGCAAAGTATTCTATATTTTTCCGAAGAGTTTTCGAAATCACTGTACTTCTTCTTTAACACATCGACTGCCAAGTCTATTTTGAAGAAATCTGTTCTAGACGCCAACATTTCTCTTCAATTTATCGTATAGAATTAAACAAGCACATAGTAATTTTTATATTATGACTTTAATTTGAATTGTTTTTTGCAAAAGAATGCTTTCGAGTTATCTCGTGGTCGGGCGCCTCCGAATAGGACGCAACTTCTACCAGCATACTTCTGGCAGTCAACGTGTTAAACGTAAAAAGGAAAAAGGAAATAAACATCACTTCAATACGCGCACACAAAAATTTTCCGCAGCGTTCGAAACGAGAAACGTCCATCAAGCAAAAAAGCCACAAGAAATGTATCACGAAACGTGACCCATTGCAGCCAACAATATTCCATAACCTCTCCAGCATCGATCTATCTTCCACGCAAAGTCAACGTTTCGCCGAAACGTTTTTAATCAAGCATCCCTCCCGCGGGACAATGCCAAAATTACGCTTCGGAACGAGATTACCGCGAAGCGGCTTATCGTTACATAAATTCCCGGTGACGGTGTGGCACAGGTAAGCCGCGCGCGCGATTTCATTCGTAAAGGGGACGATTCTTCGAATAAAAATTCTCGCTGTAATTTCTCCAGGAACCGGGACGCGATGCTTTCATAAAGCATGAACCACGCGGAAGCGTTTCCCTTTTCCTTGCACCTTTCTTTTGCTGTTCTTCTTCAACCTCCCTCCCTCCCACCACCTTACTCGCTGCTTTCCACCGTCTTTTTTCCTTTTCGCACGGAAATATAAATTCCGCGTAATTTCCGCAGATTAGTGCCGCGTATCCGGTGCAAACTCGCAGCTAGTATAAGTTACGGGGAACGTGCCTCGCTCTACCGGGCAATTAACATGATCTATCGCGTAAATGTAATAACTGGCATGTACCGGCCGCGTGTTTTAAGTGTTCCGTTCAGACAGCCCTGAAAATTACGAGCCTCGTTATCGAGATACCCCGTCGAATTTTTCTTCTCTTTTTTCTCTATTTTATACCAATTTTTTTTTTTTTTTAGTTTTGAGGAACGTGTTTCTTTGACTTTATGTTTAGCTTGATCTGTGAAATTTTGTCGGTTTTTGGACGAATAAATTTTGTTTGGGTAAAATATGCACAGAGTTGACAATATTAGGTACTGCTGTTTTTAGACTGTAGAAATTAGTAGAATAGATTGGTAATTTGGTTAAGGTGTTATATTTGAAGAGTGTGACGGTCACACTTTGCACTTTAACCCTTTCGTTAAGTCACGATCGAGATGAAAAGTACTCGCCGTCGTAATATCAGGTACAATAATACGAAGTCAAAAATACGTAGTGTTATTTAAAAAGGTCGAGGTGAGCTTGACTTTTTATCGAAGTTTCTTATATTGCAATTTGTAGCCGATTGAAGCTGATTGATTTTTATTTGAAAACATTTTTTGTCAGATTGTCGGAAGTACCTGAGAAATCGTGGTGATAGTCACACCCCCTGTATATACTCCCTTAGTAACGAAAGGGTTAAATGTGCCTCTTTAATACTTTACAGATGAAACTAAATAGACCATTGCTTAAATGTTTCTTTTTAAACTGAATCATACGGAAAGTATGTTTTCCTTGCGTTCTGTTTTTATTATTCATTCTAATAAATTATAGAATAGATGTGCAACAGGTATAGGATAAATATGAAACTCTAATTACAGAATATAACTTACAGTTATATATATTTAAGAATAACTTGGAATAATTTATCTTATCCAACTAAACTTTCAAATAATCCATGCCAAAAATACCATGACAAATTTAAAAAAAGAAACGACCTGCACCACACAGATTATTATCTCCAAACCGTCGCTCTAAAACTGCCCCATCCCCCGACAGCATTCACTCACTAGAAACGCGATTCGCCTGGACCCTGTCACGTCGAGAAGCTTCGAACGACATCTTCGTCAAACGAAGAACACCCAAAAAAAAAGAAAAAAAATACCTGCAGAAAAAATAAACGAATAAACAAAAAAGGTCCGTCGAAACGATGAAAAAGTTCGGGCGCCGCAACAGGCGGAATTAAGGGGATGGTGGTTGGAGCAGGTGGCGGGGAGGGGTGGGGATTGAAGTAGAAAAGACAGAGAAAGAAGGGTGAGAGAGCAAGGTGGCAGGGGTCGCGAAGAAGTTTGCTGAAAAATGCGAGAGATTGTTCTGGCGGCCGACCCGCAAACATTCCGTTTCCTCCGCCCACTTTCCCCCCTCCCACTCGCCGCGTTCCACCCGCCCCACCCCCTTCACTCCTCCCACCGCGAGAATATCAGGACGCCGCGCCGTCCGGCGTCGATGTACCGTGAAAAATTCCAGCTTCTTCGTCGCTTCAAGGCGAATCGCGTGTTCGCCGCGAATCGAGTCGATCGCGTTGGCGAAAATTTTCTTACCGCATTCAACTTGACGATCGGTGGGCGGGGGGAGTGAAAGAGGGTGGGTTGATGCTCAGCGGGCTTCGAGGTAACGCGTCGAACGATTTTCCGCTGAAGCTGCCGGTTCCACCGAGCCTGCTGAGCGATGTAGTTTCGTTCGCGATTTATTCGCCGCGCGACGCTGTCCCGGTGAATAATTACTTGGATGCCTCTAACGGACGCGTGTTAGTTTTTTTTTTTTTTTTTGGAGGGTGTTATGGAAGGTACGATGCTTCTTTGGTGTCTTGTAGTTTTGTATAGGGTGGCTGGTTAAATTGTAGTGCAACAGATGAGCAGATGATCGCTTATAGATAATGAGTAGAACATGTGCAATAAAGTTTGTTGATGTTTTTTGTTTTGTTAAAGTAAAATATTTTACTTTATTTTTAAAATATGATTTACTTGGTGGGAGTAAAAATATTTTCCCAAAATATTTGTTCTGTGTTCAAGATCGATTAAATGTTGGGAATGTTGCAGAGGTTATTGCAGAATGTTGTTAAATGTTTGGAAAATAAATTATGTATAAAATTAATTCTTTACTGTTAGCTTTCGTGCTATTTTCTTTGGTGACTTTGGAAAAGGGATGATAGTATTTACAATTTGGAACAGTTTTAAATCAACAACACAACTATTGACAATAGTCTTCAGAAGACATATTCTTCTATAGCATATTTCAAATAAATAATTATAAA
>NW_017100752.1:54108-61652 GCF_001263275.1 Habropoda laboriosa | reverse complement strand
AAAAGATTTGAAATAATGTCAAAAATTATTGCAATACTATTAATTAATATATCGATACAATCGAGTTTCAATCTTTGCCCTACTATACTATAAAATAAACCCTTTAATTCTCCCAAATCAAACAGAACTCCAAATCCTCTCAACGACCCCACGTCGTACACACTAAACTCACCTTCTACCAGCAAAAAACACCCCAACAAACACACGCAGGCACTTTGTCCAACGAAAAATCCCCGGTACCTAAAATTTGCACGAAGAAATTGCGCCGCTAATAACCAATTACTATCCCCCCTCCTAAATTCCAGCGACCACGGCAAAAATGCAAATATAATTCGTGGCACGACCGCCGCCGTGGCTCGAGTGAATATCTTCATAACTGGCTTGACTCTCTCTCTACAGAAAAAAAAGAGGAAAACAGACCAACAAAAAAAGAGAAAGAACCGAAAAAGCAAGAACGACCAAAGAACACGTATCCAGGATAAATCCAGCATTCATACTCGCGGGGCGATATCAGCCTGTGTGAACGCGCGGAGAATTTCGTTACGACGATCCGGAACGAAGGAACCACGGAGGCGTCTGTGCTCCAGGGAGGTGGAGAACGCGAAAGGAAACGAGAACGACGTCGAAAGGTGCGATGGAGAGGCTGGCCTAATCTCCTCCTCTGCCACCCCCACGTCTTCTCTCCTGCTCCAGGGACAGGGTAGATTTATTTCCTTTTTTTTCTCTCCTTTTTATTTTTACCTCGAGACGTGCATTTCCGACGGAAGGAGGAAAGCAAGATTAATGAATATTCAGGAGCACCGCAGTGGAGAGTCAGCCTGCTGGCTGGTGTTCGACGAAAAAAATAGAGCGTTCGCGGAGGGCAGAAGGAAAGGTGAGAAAGCGCGGTTGAAAAGGAGAGAAGAGGGAGAGAGGACTCGGGTCCTGAGAGCGCGCCGGCGAAAATATCCTGACGTTAACGCAATTAATTTCCCTGGAACTTTACATTTTAATATTCATCCCCCGACGCTGCTGGGCCACCTTACAGTTCTCTCTTCAGCCCTGGTCCCTCTATGCCCCGTTCCAACCACCGGTTTCTTTCATTCTTTCCGTCCCTCTGCTTGTTGCCCCCCCTGCATCCTTTCCTTCGCTTTTTCTCCTCTTGCTCACTTACGTCTCGCGGGATCCTCGCTTTTTCTTCGAGAAAAATTGCGAAGGTGAGGATCGTGCATGGATTAAAAGGGACGGGTGGTTTTTAAGCCTTCAGCTGTGACGATGTAGGTCGCTGATCTCTCTTATACTGTGTGGTTTCACGAGTGAGTAGTGTGTAGATCCTCTGCCTTAACCCCTGTACGACGAATGTAGGGTCATTTCGACTCGACAGCGACAAAGTCACGCGGCTCAGATTACGTTTGATGCAGGAAATACACCTATTTTAATGTACACAAATGTAAATAAACAAGAAAAATATCAAATGTATACAGTTGAAGGTACACACATTTATACACAATTCCTTCTTGAAACCCGTGTACGACAGAAATTTTTCTACGAGTCAGAATGACCCTGCATTCGTCCCCATGGTTAACACATTCCACCTTTTGCACATTCTCACTTAAAATATTTGATCTTCCCGGTCAAAGATTGCAAATGTCCGTTGCAATTTCTAAAATTCACATAGGAGACCAGCATTCCGGTCAATTCCACTAGCGCGTTTCTCCTCGTTACACAAAAGCGCTCTATCCCCGGGAAAAATAAGAAAACCCGAGTGGTAACAACTCTCCTGCCACCCGAAAGTTCTCCAGATCCTCGCAGAAGGAAGCTGAGCGGTTGTTCGAATCGCATTGTTTCGGGAATTCCCGAGTGCTGGCGAGAACAGGAGGCAAGGGATCACCTCGGAACTTTCTCTGGGCTAAACGTCGAAGTAGGTGGCACCAAGTGTCGCGTTTTAGCAGTGAAAATTCCCTCAAAAGGGTGGAAAAGCTGGGTGCCAGGTCCGAGAGACGATTGTGTCTTAGGAGCAATCAGTGTGCACGGAGGGGGAAAAAGAGAAGAAGGGTGGAAAGGTGAGAGAGGAGAGAGAGAGATCCCGAGGACCTTTTCGCCCTGGCCTGGCAGCCGACGTTCGACGTGACATCGAAAAATAAATGGAAAAGCGATTTGCAGCGGGCCATTGTGAATTGGGACCAAGGGTGGGGGGCAAAGACTTCTCGAAGCCCTGGCGAACGGTAAAATGGACAGAAAATTGTTCTACGATCGTTTAATCTACCGTTTTGCTTGTGTTCGCGCCACATCGTTCCATTGGACACGTATCGTTGTCGAAAGAAACGGTGAAACTCTCCCTCCAACGGTTTGAACGTGGACGTGAGGATTTATCTGCTTGATTCATGACCTGCGCCCATTGGTTTGTGATCTTTCTGACGGTTTTTCCCCCCTACGGTTCTTTCGAGTATGCGATGAATAATCCCCTTGTTTGCTCTCTGTCCGCATATCTGCAATTATTCTTTTTGCGAATAGTCTTTGCCGAACGTGCTGTTGCGAGTTTTTATGGCTGTGCAAAGGGAAGTGCGTTCGCTCTGACTGGTGAGGAGATTAAGTGGCTGATTTTCGAGGATTGGTAATTGGAATTGCTGCGTTACAATTAGTCCTTAATTATTCTTACAATGAAAAACTGTTTTTTTTAATTAAGTATAGGAAATTGTAACTTTTGGAAGATGACAGAATTTTATTGGGTACCAGTTTACTAATTTGAATAGCACCAAATTTTGACAACATTAATAACTTCGACTGGTAAAGAGATTAAAGAGCTAATTTTGGAGGATTAGTAATTAGAGTACTTTTGTTGCAATTAGTCCTCAGTTATTCTGTGAATGCAAAATTGTTTTTTAAATGAAATACAGGGATTGATAGATTTTGGAAGAAGGTGAGAGAATTTTATTTGGTTCTAATTTAAGTAGTACCAAATTTTGACAATATTGATGACTTTGATTGGTAAAGAGATTGAAAGGGTTAATTTTGGAAACTCAGTTGTTCTTAGAACGAAAGCCTGTTTTTTAAAATTAAATACAGAAAATGGTAGATTTTCGAAGAAGATAATTCGAAGAAGAAAAAGATAAAAATGAAATTATTACTGCAATTATTCATACATGCATTAATTCAAAAGACAGATGATAAATACTTCGACTAATATGAATATATGTTAAAATAAAATAAAAAGAAGCTCCATTAATATGAATTAAACGAATTAATCAACCTGAATTATTCAACATCTTTCATAATATGAGTAATACTAGCAAAAGCGTAAATAATACTTGGGCAATAATATATCGACGATAATAATCCTGAAATAATTCGAATAAATTAAAAAATTCCTAATAATGGTCCACAAGATGGGACACGTGCTTCGATAAATTCTGACGTTATTAAAAGAACAATTGTAATTTTGTAATTATGTAAAATTATCTAATCGACCTTCTATGATCTCAACACGTGTGCTATAGTTCTTCATATTCATCTTAAGGGCTGTTATTAACAAATAAATAAAAAAGCATTACATGTCGTTAAAAAAATAGGGATAATCTTCGTATCTAACGACTTCACCCATAAAATATGTCATTACGACCATGGGATGGTCCTTTTTATAGCAAACTTTCATTGGAAAATCTTTTTCCTTCTTCCATGATTCTCGAGATATTCAAAGCGGCAATTTTTATTGGTCCACCGTACATATTAGGCGTAGACGTTCTCAAGCTGCCAGAAAAATATGGAACAATAATGGAAATTACTTCGATGAGTGCTCTGTTTTCACTTTTTCTCAAATGAAATTTTAATTGTACCCAAAAGTAGGAGAAAATTCATTTCTCTACTTACTATTTACCTAATTTATTCTACCTTATTATTACACCTAAATTCTTCCAATTTGTCAAAAAATACACCTGTCGAAATACTAATTCCATTTCACCAGAAATCATAGCTACATTAATTTTCTTCGAAGCAACGGAGAATTCTTCCATTTTTGTCAATATACTAATTCCATCTCACTCAGAAATCACACCTACATTAATTTTCTTCGAAGCAACGGAGAATTCTTCCATTTTTGTCAACATACTAATTCCATCTCACTTAGAAATCATGCTGTACGATGCTCGCCTGAACGAGACTGGTTTCAGCTCGAACTCGGTTAGTATCGTTGCGCTCCCGATGTGTTAATCCCGGAAGGGCGAAATTCTAATAGTTGGTGTGGTGATGGTGAATAAGAGGTTTCTCTCCGTAAGAATATTTTTGAACTCTGTTTATTTGTGGTGGTGCGTGGGTATATATTAGGTCGGTGTATGTTGCGATTGGTTGGACGTTGAAGGTGGTGGAAAAGAAGGTCTCGAAAAATGCGGAGGGTGTGATTGGATATTAGGAAACTAGCGGAAGGAGAACGCGAGGGTGAAGGTGGTGTGCAAAAGTTTAAATAATTTGGGGAAAGCCCGGAAAGGGGAAAGGGATAGGAAACATGGCCAGGATGCGACTTGAACTGTTTTATGATAGGGAAGGAATTTGTTAGGGGCTAGGAAGACGGCTGGAAAGGACTGTTTATTAGTTTATGATGTGTTACCGGCCGGTGGGCTGCGCGACCGGACACATGCCTGCATTAATTTTCCTCAAAGCAACGGAGAATTCTTCCATGTTTATCAAAAAATACAGCTGTCAGTATACTGATTTCATTTCACCTCGAAATCACACTTACATTAATTTTCCTCAAAGCCAACGGAGATATTTATCGGAGACATTATTGCGTAAGGAACGAAATTTGCCAGCAATGTCGTCTAGACAACTTTGTCCCGGGTCGGAGAAACGGTGGTTCGGTTTCCGTAAGAGCATGTGTTTCCTTCGTGTCCCATATTTGTTTAATTAGTCGAGCAATGATGGCGTGGGGAGCGTGGTATTGGACATTGCAGATAGATTGCCCGGTAGAAGGTCCGTGTGGAGTTGCTAATTAAACTCTGTACGAACTAAGCTCAACTTTGACTTTCGTCGTGAGTACTGGTTTTAATGACGACAAGCTTCGTCCTAGAGAAATTCTCCTGCAGAATCTATTTGCCACTTTACCTTCCTCAGGATCTCCTTCCACAGTGGTCTCTCTCTCCTTGCTTCTTCAATTTTCATTTCAGATGCTCTCTTAACTCATCAAAGAAACTCATTAACGAATCCTCACTAACGAATTCGTATTATCTGGTGTAATTTACATTTGCCGTGGTTTCCCGGTGATTGTGCAATTTCGGATTTTTTCTTTTAGCAAGAAGTTGAGTAAATGGGAAATTAACATACGCCTATGTATCGAACAAATTTGAACGAAAAATTGTTTTCTTACTTGTGTATGTAAGTTGATTGTCAAATTCATTTTTTCCTTCGTTTAAGTTAATTTAAATGTTGAAAACTGGACTAATTTTATTTTGTGACAAATGTATAATTTTGTTTGCGTTATATTAATATCAATTTTAAGTGTATAATTCTGTTTTGTCACAAGTGTGTTATTTTTTACTTCGTGTTAAGTGTATAATTAAAGTCTTCCAATACAGGACTGAAAAATTAATTTGATTGAAAAATTGAAATTGGAAATTTCAAAAATTTGATTGAATAATTGATTATAGACTTGTTTCAGTTCGCTAGTATTTATGCAATAATTTACTTATCATAGTGTATCTAGTATGGAAGCAACGTTCTATGGTTTTTCTTCAAATTACTCGGACATCTTAATAACAGTGCACTTTATTACACAGTAATAAACTGTAAAATAATAAAAACAAAATAATAGATAAATGGTGGGATTTAAAAATGGTAAAAACTGCACTATTGCTGAAACAAGTTCTTCCTCGCCTAGAAAACTTAAGAGAAGCAATAGCAGTGAAACGTGCAGGACTCTTAAATCAGGACAAAGTGATCTTTTCCCACGATAATGCTAGACCACGTGTGACACAAATTCGGTCGAGAAATTTTATCACACCTACCATATTCTCTGGACATTGCCACCTCAGATTACCATCTGTTTCGTGCATCGAAGCATTTTTCAGCATGCAACAAATTTGACAATATTAACTCTATGAGAAGTAAAATTTTAAAATATTTCAATGAAAAAGCCGAAAAAATTTTACAATAACAGTGCAATTGCTTTGCCCAAAAATGGGAAGAAGTTGTGGAACGAGAGAAGATGATTACATTTTTTCACAGAATTTCGGGGTATTTTTGAAATACGAAACTAAATGACACATCTATTGGATTATGGGAGTTACTGGTTGTTAAATAATTAATAATCCTTATTTTAAACTATAAACTTTTATTAGACACAAGGAAGGTTTGCTTTTCTACTTGATGGTAAGACCACTGTATACAGACTGAGAATGCTCCTACGCAACGCCCTAATACAGTAAATTCTCCACAAGTGTCAGTCCGCAAGGAAGCTAAACCTGACACTTGTAGAGTCAGAGACTACGTTTTCGAGCCTCGCGCCCGCCTTTGTAGTTTGTCGAACGTAGAGACAAGAACAGCGAATAAAAGATAAGGATGAAACGTGAGTCGAGGCAACCAAGCGATTTAAATACCAACTTTTTTAATTTTACGTTTTTTTTTGTCACGCCAGACAGTGAACGTGTTAATAAGTAAATGTTGTTCAAATTATATCGTGTTTGATATCATTTTCATCAGAAAAATCTCACCAACATGTTAAAAAAAATTTCAAATGAAAAAAAGTAAAATAAAAGAAATTGTATTTTTCTATTATGAATTGTCGAGCCGTGAAATCTCGTAAAAGAAACCGAGTGGTGTAGCGTTACACGCTTAACTGACAGCGAGCGAGATAACATAGGCGCAGCAATGACGCAGGCCTAGGCATAGGACCATCTATACTGACACTTGTAGAATCCAAACTGACTGACACTTGTGGAGAATTTACTGTATTGCCTACGACCCCGCTTGGGACCGAAGGGCCTTTTGTCACGTATCATAAAGAAATATAAACGTATACAAAAGAAATATATACTTCCTAGTAAGGCTTTAGATTAATTTTTGTTATATCTAACTGACTGATAAATTATGGCAAATTATACACATGCAAAAAAACAAAAAAAGGAAAAAGTGTTTATTAAATAAATTCATTTTACGTTAATTAATGAATTTGTTTTCTATTTTTCTCCAGAGTAAAAATCGCGTTTAACAAAGAATTAGAAGAGAGAAAGTTAGAATTCTAATGCTATGCGTGTTTGCAATGGAGTTGAAATTTCGCCAATCCCTAGACACTCCCCTGATCTCTTGCACAGTTATCATTCTTCAACTCCACGAGCCAAAACGATTTCACAGTTTCCTTCGGAAGAAACCGTATCACAGGGTCAGCCACAAATTTTCACGACTTCCATCGAGACATCAGGTTCGACTATTTTCGTTCGAGCAACCCCTTTCTGACAGTATCACTCCTCCATCGAGTAGCGAGCTGTTATCACGGTTTACTCGTCGTTGTCAAAGATCGCCAATCAGCGATACCATGGAAATTCTGGCTGGTAATTTCCGAAGGGCAGGGCGGTAACGCG
>NW_017100752.1:48894-54074 GCF_001263275.1 Habropoda laboriosa | reverse complement strand
AAGGTTCGGCGGAGGGCAATAAGGGAGGAAAAGGGTTTCATAGATTGCCACGTTGGAAGAATAGAAGGCAACGCCACGGCCGTGGACAGACTTCGTGCTTAGCCGGATACTCCGGAATATTTCGCGGCTTGGGTGTTAGTTTCGAATAGTTTCGAATTTTAGGCATTTCGGTAATTTCCTGATAAACGGGCCACGCTACGCGCTCTCGACCGGCCCCCCTCCCGAGCCTCGAATAACTCCGAAGTTTCAAGATTTTTGCGGGACTTCTTGAAATTGCTGTGAGAATTCGGCTGGTGTACCGGGCTGTCCAAGAATACTCGACACTTTTGCTTCTTCTTTTCTTGAGAAATGAAAAATTGAGACGTGAAATTCTAGTTTAACGTACCTATTGAAATTTTTTTACATTTAAGTTATGAATTACTCCTTTTTCTAAATTTTTTGCAACGTTTCAGGAGTTGGCTTGAAATGTGTTAGGGATTTTGGCGCCACAGAATACTTGACACTGTTTCTTTTTCTTATTTCTTATAAGTTAGAGAATAAGCGGGAAAATTTTTAAAATGAAACGTGAAATTGTAATTTAATGTACTTAAATTTTTTTATATTGAAATTTTTTGCAACGCTTTAAGAGTTGTCTTTAAATGTGTTAGGAACTTCCTGTCTGTGTTTCTAAATATTGTGAAAGTGGGCACCTTGCATTTCTTTCTTAATGTGAATTTCATTGTGAGATCGACAAATTTTTAAGGTATTGTTTTATTTATGTTATCAGTGAATTATTCTGCATTTATGGCTCTCCATTTCTCTTTACAATTTTCCATACAATTTGCAATGTTGTGTTTCGTTATTTTGGGTTCTGGTGGAACAGTATTCTCATCTGTTAAAAACGTTAAACAACTTTGGAACAGTATACAAAAGCAAGATGAGCATAATCAGCGATTAACATTTCAATTTGATTCAAATTTCAAATGAAACGAAGAAAAACTATTTTAACGTTCGACATCCAGTTCAAATTGCTCTTTTCTACAGCCTCCACAGACCATTCTCTCTTCTCAGGGAAAACAACGCAAACCAACAAATTTAGCACAGTAATCGAGATATTACTCTCGAAAGCTAGCCAAACATTTGATAAATGAAACATATATTCTTCCACTCATAAAAATGTTGCAAACCTCCAATTCTTCAACTGACACTTCTCAAAATCAGTCTTTCGCACTGACGCCCTTCTCGCACCAACCTAATCAGATCCAAACCCATAAAAGACTGCTACAGCAGATTCGATATTGACAGAAAATTGATAAGTGGTACGGAAGTTCATGCCGCCAGCGTACTACATTCTCCACGTAGCATTTCTCAGCAATTTTACCACGGTACATTATTAAAAGTCAAAAACCTGCACGGAGGAACACACTTTCAATAAACGACGAACTTTCATCTTCCCCCTTTGCACATCCAATTCTTCCCTACCCAAAGCCTCTCTTGCCCCGGTAATTCTATTTTCCACCACTTCAAGAATTTCTACTCCACACCTCGCTCTTCCCTTTCGCGTGCATCTTTAAAAGCCCCTTTCCTCCCGCGAACGCCAAAGAAACAGAGACCGGTAGGGAACAACGAAAAAAAGGGACGAAACAGGTAGATACACGAGGTGCGAATAAAAAGTTTCTCTTATATCCGCAACGTTGCGGCAATTTTTTCTATTCAGTCGTGTCACTTACGTTGTTCTTCGCTACCTGTTCGAATTTCAGGATCATTCGACGCGTGGTTTGTGTGCAGTGACAGTTTCAGCGGGTAGTTGTTCGCACAGTGGGGTATTTGCCTCTAAAATGCGGCAAAAATTATTTCCCTCTATTTATCCCTATTTTTTTCTATTTTCTACAATTAGGCGTATATATAAAAATTACTTTCTAACAACATACACCACCGGCCAAATGTTTGGGATCCCTATGCATTGCAAGTTGCACCAAAATTCTTAAAAAAAAAAAGTTAGCATTTGTAATAATCTTTTAACGAACTTGTTATCATTCAAATCAATTGAAATGAGATGAAGTGCTATTGATCTCTGCTGGAAATAAGCCTTTTTGTATAATCGCGATCGATGAGAACTGCGCGCACCAATAGGGATCTACCGATTTCCGGTGAGGAGAAACGTGTAAAAAAAGAAAGCAGCAGACGTGCGATCCGGTGTATTTTTATTCATCATATTAAAGAATAGGTTACTCTGCTCACTGTGGATTAATTTTCTTCCCTAGTTTAAGCAGTGCCTGCATTAAAATTCTAGCAATCCCCGCAACATCAATTTCAAATCAATAAAGAATTAGTAGCGGATTCAATATTGATGTAGATGTCGAACAAAAATCCTGCACACGATGAATTTTGCCTCTGTCTCAAACAGCATTTTTCCAATTTTTCGACGTCAAACGAAAGAAGCGCGACGGCACTTCTCGGCCAGACTTCTGCACGAACCGGTGGCACTGAAACGGTCAAAAAGGGACATTCTCACCAGTTACGTTCCATTTCGCGCGGGATACCCCTCTCCGTTTCCCGCCTCTCGACCGGTTACATGCACGAGGTAGTAATAATATAGATGACTCCGATGCGATTAGGAACGCAAGCTCGCTGAGGACGGCTCTTCAGAGGTGCTTACCAGGCGTTCTCCGTCTCTGTTCTCCTCTTCCAGGCTCGCTTGCAATATTCGAGCCTGCCTATCCGTAAGCGTCCTTTCAACCTCGCTCTCCTCCCTGTTGCACCCCTACTCGTCCCTCCGCACCCCAGTATCATCCGCAAGCCTAAAGGACTCCCCGGGCCAAGAGGTATCTGCTACTTAACACGGGCAACGTGCATACATTTTTAATCGGCTCGACGTGATGCCCGACATCTTCGCGGCGATCGATCCATGCCTGTGATTCGCGGGGAGAGGATTTGGAGTGAGAGGTGACGCTTGTGCTTTGTTTAGCCTGGAAACATTCTGTCGGTTTGTTCGAGCGGTTACTGGCGGAGCGATGGTTTTCGTGTTGCGTGATACTGTTGTGGGAATCGGGGTTATGGATGGCTGGAATATCTATGGAATCGCGTCCTCCGAAGTTGAAGGTAGTAAGTATATTTAGCGTTGTATCTTGGAAACTGTTGGAGATAGAGGAACAGTGTAAATTGACGAATTTTGTATTTTTCAGTAATAAGTTTGGAAGATAAGGAATAATAAATAATTTCGACGGAATATGATTGTCTCTTTCAACTTTGAGGGTGACTTTCTCTGCTGATATGAGAAAATACGTGTCGAATGTGTAGGCAAAATTTAGGGTTTGGGGCAGCTCACGTGGTCGTCAGCCGCGCCGATCGGGACGGTGGCCAGGTTTATGGTGCCGATGTGACCGTGGGTAAGACGTGCCATAAATCTGGTCACCAGAAGTAAAGGACGGAAAGCGACGTTCCCGGGCGAAACGGTTTTTCCGCCAAAATCGCGATAGAAGGGGAACGTCGTAGGGGTACGTCCGAAAACAGCCCTAATTGGCGGAGAAAAGAAACGCCCTCGTCAAGGGAAGGTTTAAAAACGAATAGCGTGAGGAAAAATAGTGTGTGTGGAAAACGTACAGGGAGTGAGAAAAGTACATTGAAGGAGCGTGGCTGAGAATAGGACTCGTGTCCGTGTAGAACAAATTATTAATTATTTGTTAGAAAATAAAACTGTCTCGTCTCTCGCCTTTATCAGCTAATTCCGCCAAACCTCTTTCCATCCCGGACTCATCCCTACAAATGTTTTTTCGAGTACTGCCATGTACCAGAATTTTGTCAATATCGGTGGTTATCGCTTCCGGATGTTCCCTTGGAATATACAGGGTGTCCACTGAGGAATTCAACAAGCTTTGATGGTGATCACTTGAAATGGTTTTCAGGCTACATAATGAAATTGTAGGAATTGAGGTTATGGAATAGTGGAATATATTGGATGATATCTAAGCTTTTCTTGGAGTATACAGGGTGTCCATTGAGGAATTCAACAAACTTCGTTCACGTGTGATGGTTTTCATGTTGCATGATAAACTTGTGGGAATTGGGGTATTGGAAAACCGAAATGTAGTGGATAATATCTAATAATAACCTTTTCTTGGTATATACAGGGTGGCCAGCGAAGAATTCACCAAACTTCACCCATGTGTGTCGAGTTTTATGCTACATAATAAAATTGTGGGAGTAGGGGTTATGGAAAACTCGAGTGTATTGGGTAATATCTAAAGTTTTCTTGGAATATACAGGGTGTCCATTGAGGAATTCAACAAACTTCGTTCACGTGTGATGGTTTTCATGTTGCATGGTAAACTTGTGGGAATTGAGGTGTTGGAAAACTGAAATATATTTAAATATCTAACAATAAGCTTTTCTTGGTATATATAGGGTGTCCGGTGAGGAATTCGACAAACTTCGTCCACGAGTTTAGCAGATCTTTTCTCTTCAAGTGTCCTATCTTAATTTAATTAACTCTTCGCTATAATATTCTGCTGCAATTGTAGGCTGTGATTGCAAGAGCTCGTACAAAAGTACACCCTACAAAATTTCATTTCGTTGTGGATATTGATGGGTGCCCACAGTTCAATCCTACTTTTTTCATTTTTAATTTTCGTAATAAAGCTACTTTTCATCTCCTGCAATACTCTGCCCTGTCTCTTGTGATTCATCCTGTACAATGCTAACACTCATTTTCCTAAAATTTAAATAACGATTTTTGAAACTCGAATTTTAGTTTCTAATTGGGACGTAGGTTGTATGAATCTACTCTGCCACCTGGCAAAAGTTAATCTTGCGTGGCTATTACGTTCGTTTCCTTTTTACAAAGTTGTAACGAGGGGATATGGCGGTAGAAGACTTAGGCTATCAGGTGCAAAGGGCTTGTTTCAAAGGATAGTAAGCACCACATTGCGTCGAATGAGCACAGTTCACCTACATGTAGTGCTCTCGGTCTTACAATAGCAAATAGCCGCTGTTAACCGCGTGGTGATTTCACCAAACTATCGTTGTCCGACGACTGTTTTAACTCGGCATTTTCACCGAAACAGTTGCTTTGCGACTTCAAAATGGCACACGAAAGTCTTCTTCGGAGGAAGATTACTTTTCCAATAAAATTTGTATGTCACTAGATCATCTTTGTTAATAATTCAAACAAAGACATGGAAATTTATAACACGTTTTAAACT
>NW_017100752.1:44916-48797 GCF_001263275.1 Habropoda laboriosa | reverse complement strand
ATTTCTGTACATAAAACTTTCTTTTATTTTCATTTGTCAAATAACAACATTTGTAAAATTCGTATTGCATCGCAACAATAAACTTCTCTGGCTTCAGTTAACGTTTAATTTAATTAATAATAATTTCTTAATTTTTAATTTTTAAATCTAAATCCCATTAAACTATAATCATAAAAACACGATTTTTATCAAATACAGAAAATAAAATTGCGCAAGTTTTTAATATTCAGTTGTGACAAGAAATCCCAAACATTATAAACAAATCATATTTAGGCAACAGAAGTCGTGTTAACCACAATCTTCAGTTATATAAAAAGTAGTAAAAACAAGATCGAAAAATATGAAATATTTGATCATTTTCCGTTATTTCTCCAAGGATGAAATTCTGGAACGCAAAGGATGCACTCGTCGACCTCCATATGTTAATTGTACCCAAAACCTTCCTCAAAAGAAACAGTCCGTCTCTCCGTCAAGCTGTCCTCGCGTTTTCTGAACCGAAAGACGAACGCTCGAGCTACGTGTGTCCCCTTAAATATATCGCGGTACGAGTCGGGGTTAAAAATGTTTTGGCAAGTGAAACAATCCTGTACTCTTTCTCTGCCACCACTGACGTTCGCTATTCTCCGCGACCGACTACTTTCTGGTATTACGCCGTAATATGGCCGGAGGAGGACACAGCAGGACGTAATGGCGTTCCTCGACTATTACTCGTACCCCTAGCGAGGAGCTTCGTTGCGAATAAGATTCCATTTTTCGCGATTCTTCTCCAACGACGCGGCGTTTCGTCTCGTCCGTCGTTCGAACTGTCTGTCGTGTTGCCTTACAGTTTTTATTCCGTCGTTTCGCGAGGTCTTTGTGGATTGTTCTTCATCTTCGTGACGTCGTTTCGGGATGGTTCGTGGTTTTTTTGTGTCGGAGTGATTTGTGTTCGAGGAGAGAGAGGTTACATTCGAGGATGGATATACAGGGTGTCCTGGTTGGTTTCGATCAAACTTTGCCGGTGTGTTCTATGGGTATAGGCGAGGGAGAAATGTTATATAAACGTAGGATGTTTGAAGCTTCGTTAAAAAGTTATAACAGAAATGTGAAATATGAAAGGAAGGGTAACGAATTTGTGGTTGTTATGGATACAAGACAAGAATGATACGTTCGACACTTTTAACTATCCGAGATCGTAGACAAAGCTTACATATACAGATCTGTTCCTATTTTCGATCGTAATAACCGCACACCCGTTAACCTCGTATTTCGTATTATCGTTATAACTTTTTAATAAAGCCTCGAACGACCTGTGTTTATATAACATTTTTTCCTTACTTATACCTATAAAACACACTGACAAAGTTTGACAAAATTTGATACGAAGAAACTGGGACACCCTGTATATGAGTGGTGGATTCGTGGGTATGACGTTGATACTCGGCCTTTCCTTTAGTTATAAGGGTCTATTGTATCGAGTTTTTACGTTTTATGTATTTTTGGGGTATGTAACGAGTGTCTTGCCTAAATTTATACTTCTTTCTATGTGAAATTTAGCTAGTGAAGTTAGTTTTTAATATGATATGGTAGAATTTATTAATTATATTTCACTGTACTTTCTAAAAAGAGTTGTACCTCAAAATTCACTTTGACGAGTGCTCGTATTAATTGAAACTTGACCTGCTTTTACTATATTCTTACTGTAAAAAATTTATTACACTTTCTCTTATATTTCACTATACAGTGCTCCCTCGTAGTCGGGAACCACCCTAGCTTTCATGAAAAACTGAAATACATTTACATTCTTCCAATGCATGTGCATATATTTATACATGCGTGTCATAACTATAAAACCACCTCAATATTTTCAATTCCCATACATTTTAGTTAAAAGAATAACAAACGAACTGTGTCATGTTTAAAGGTCCATTGAGAATACAATAAAACGAAATGATAACTACAATTAATCTAACTAGCAATGCATAAGACCTCCTCTATCTTCAATTAACTCAATTATTCCATTGTGTACGTATACACACACACACACATATTACGCAATTACTTTATTCACACATATAAATACCGTGAAACTGTAGCTACGTAGATCACAGGTACACACTGATCGTTTAATTTTTCTTCCAAGTTCAGCTGTTCGTTGCGTACTTGAACTCGTTGCCACTGTTTCTCGCATGCAGCGGCAATTTCCGAGGAATTAGTTCACACGAGCGATTACGCTCATTATGTAAATTGATACGAAATTCGCGTGTAATCGAAACCGCGTTGTTCGAGGGAGCACTGTATTCTCTACAAGACCGTGATCGCACTGAATAAGCGTCGTTCGCCAAGGCACTCGTTCGGCAGCCTCGTAAACACTGACTGAGGACGTTTCGTCCTGCCCGATTTCTGCTCGCTGTTTACGCGCAGCTATCACCCTAACACGAATGATACGGGCCTCGACTTGCTTCTCGTTTCAAAACATCGTGTGAGGCTCGTGGTCTTTTTTTTTTTTGCGAGCCAAACATAAGAAACGCGAGGCAGGGACGTTGTGTGTACATCGAGCCAAATACGAAGTTTAGGTGTCCTCTTGAGAGTGAAACTATCGCGAGCTGCTCTCGAGAGTATCTCTCGCGAGTGGACACTGCGTCTGAGAGCACCGCTCAACTGTCTGAGAGATGATGTATCGCGACTTGCTCTCGAACGGATACAAAATCATATCGCTGTCGACTGTTTCCAGAGAACTCTCATGCTAGTAAGAAATGTCAAGAATACAAAGTGGTCGAGAAATGAAATTACCGATTTAATCACTCTTCACGAAGAAAAATCAACTTTGTGGAGTACAAAAGATGCAGAATAACGTAACAGAGAAAACACAGTATTGGAACAATTTTCATTTTACTTTCCAACACAAAGCAGTGCCTGAAGATACGCTTCGACAATTCCTCCTGTTAAGCACTCGGGTACTAATTTCCACGTACTTCGAATATTGCACTAGGTGCCGTCTGAAGATTGAATGTATTGCGTTGAGAGTCTGACTGAATCTTTACTATTCCTAATGTAACTGATGGTCTGTGTACTAACACTCTGTGGTCTTAAGCTAAGTCGGCCTTCTTATCCAGTCGTCCCTTCTCCAAATCTTCTAAAATTTGAAGAAGAGACGCGAAGGGAGGTTCTTAAAATTACTAAGTGACCAACCCCGTATCACCCCCTTCCATTGCGCCCGGAGCGCGTCACGTCCTTGGAACGGGGGTGACGAAGCTGGTCCTTGCTGGATGGAAATTTGACAAGAAGTGGACGGGAATTTGCCAGGTCAACTCTGACTCTCCGACTCGTTCGGAAGGTCAGGTACCGAGAGGCCCCGGTAATTGCATCGGTTTCGAAGACCCTTTGGGGGTGACTTTATGATACCTTGCCTTACCGACTGAACAACAGCCTATTCTTTAATATTTGAGAAATTCTATGTGCTGCATGTTGGCTGCAGACCGGTAGGCTAAATTAAAAATAACGGTTTGCTGAACTAGCTTGCTGTCCTAACACCTCCTATCAATTTAATATTTCATTTTTACCATAAACAATTTATCACATCATCCCTTACATTCCACTATACTGCCCAAGAAAAAATAGTACCTAAAAATTCACTTTCACTACAGTCTCATGAGTTTTACATTCTGATTCACACACATTCGATCACGATCCTCAACGTGTCCATAGTATTCCCCATTAGCACACCTTTAATTCCCAAACACCAGCACACAACTTCGTCCTTTACTCAGCATCAGTTTCTTTCATTCCGCTTCCTCGTATCATATCTATCTTCACATTCCTCTCTTCGCTCTCCTATCTCCTCCTCTTCCCCAAACTTCATCTCTTCCCTCCCCATTTCCCTCGCACACACCTTTTCTCCA
>NW_017100752.1:43961-44897 GCF_001263275.1 Habropoda laboriosa | reverse complement strand
TCTCCCTTTTCCCAAGCTTTCCCTCCTTTTTCCCCCCGGCTCAACTTCTTCTCCCTCTTTCACCCCGTCCTCTCCCTCCCCCTTCTCCTTTTATCTGCCCTAAGCTAGACACGGTACACGTTTAATTTCCGCCCTCTCAGCTCGACGATACGACCGGAGGTCGCAAAAACGCGCGGAAGGGGCTGGTAAACGATAATGGCGAGTGTATCTTATAATTCCGCAAGGCTGAACGAACTCGAGTTTTGTCACTTGAGCTTCCGCTTCGTCCTTGTGCATCCTCGCGTGTAATCGTACCATCAGCCACGCACACGCAGGCACACGGACACTGCAATCACGGTTTTGTCTCTCCGTGAAATTGTTGTTCTATTACTTGTAATTAAAATATAAATCTGTGCGTACGTGTTTTTTATTGTAATATTGAGGTGCGCGCTTACGACGTCGAATTAATTACGTTTATTTGTTCGGTTCGTAATTAAAGCTGAATTATTCTTTTTTTACCTTGTTTGTGTAATTAAATTCGCGGCATAAATTACGGCACAAAGGTGACACAAAGGGAAAGTCACGTTTTTGGCGAAATTTCATTATTGTTGCAACTTTTGTTTTAAGTTTGCGAAACAGAGAATTGTTAATTATGAATTCTTCTGTGAAATTTTATACCGAGGTACGCTTTGCTGTGTGATACGATTCTGAAGAATTGAATTGCTGTGCTAATTTGGTGCAAAAATTTTAACTTAAGTTTCCATTGCTAATTATGAGGGTTGTGACAGTAGGGTTCGAAGATTTCGGCATTAATGCAAATTCTTTGAACTTTCTCATTGGAAAAATTAAAGTCTTTAAGTAATTATTAATTAAAATAGAGTAATTAACGCGATCCATTTCATTATCTTTCTGCAGAACTTTGAAAAGTGAAACAATCCCAGAAAATAGCTTCTCTGT
>NW_017100752.1:43428-43792 GCF_001263275.1 Habropoda laboriosa | reverse complement strand
ATTCAACTATCTTAAATCGTAAACACAGTTTACATACGCAGATCTATTCCCATTTTCGATCGTAATAACCGCACACCCGTTAACCTCGTATTTCGTATTATCGTTATAACTTTTTAATAAAGCCTCGAACGACCTGTGTTTATATAACATTTATTTCTTACTCGAATCTATAGAACACACTGACAAAGTTTGACAAAGCTTGATACGAAGAATCTGGGACACCCTGTATATGAGTGGTGGAAGAAATGAAAAATTGCTATAAAATATTAAAACTAAATTAAAGAAACAAATAATTCTTGCACATTGCTACGTTTCTTTTCCTAAGAAAATGTACAAACACAGCCAACACATGGTGGCATCGCCG
>NW_017100752.1:42259-43368 GCF_001263275.1 Habropoda laboriosa | reverse complement strand
TGATTCGTGTTGTGCGTATCTACGTCTAGAGTCACTGAACTCTCGTTGCTACAGCACCGAAACAGGGGTAGAATTACGTGGATAGAGGAAAACCCCGTAGGGGAATGGCAATTTTAATACTTTGAAGTGTTTAGCGTAACGCCGCAAACAGAAGATTAACGCAAAATTACATAATGCACGTAATCGTGTCGCTTTCTCGTTCGAACTTTCCTCCTTTAAGAAGTTCATTAGTTAACGAGAAGTTAAGTACATAATTATATCGTCGGTACATGCCCCTATTAAAACTTACTAATTTAAAACTGTCCTCGCACAAAAGACTTTAAAGGAATTCCTTGTTGGACTTGTTCTAACCCGTGAAATTCAGATCCAGACGTTCTAATAATTATCGTACCGCGGAAGCGTAGGCAGGTCAAGATTTCTTTTACGCGAAATAACTGTAAGTAACACTCGGAAAACAAAAAACTAATATCCGGATAGTGTGGTATCCCAAAAATAACTTATTCTTTATTTCTAAGCGCTTCTTAAGATTTCCGGCGTCCGTCTTGCTCGACGGCTATTTCCAGAATGTCCTTTCCGCGTCGTATCCCACGTTGCTCCGAAAAACCGTTGGAGCCCCCTCGTTCGACTTTCCGGGGAAAGGGCTTAGTTTATGGGACCCTCAGGTACCCGCGCGCTTTCTCTTCCTGGGTGACAAATTCCAGGCCACCACTTTGCCGCCGGAATCTCGCATTTCTTACATAACTGTTTTTCTTTTCGTAGCAACATTTTTGTAAGAATATTTTATTAAACATAGATATTGGAAATGGGTTATGGAGTGAAATAGTCTTTTAACTTTGTAATATACGATTTATTTACGGTCTCAGAGGAAACGTCTTTACTCTATTGAATCTTCTGAAGGACTGTTTCTGGGCACCCAAAAGAAAGTTGGGGTCCCCTTTATACCTAGAAACTGTTTACATTATGGTATGGCATTGTGCAGTGAGTGACTCGAAGACGGACACCAGATGCATCTGGTGGAAGTCTTAGTGCCTTTGTTTAAAATAACCCGGAGACATTTTTGTCCTCACTTGATTATTTCCATAGGGTGTTGTTAGAAATAATCCAACATA
>NW_017100752.1:26217-42190 GCF_001263275.1 Habropoda laboriosa | reverse complement strand
ATGTTTACTTTGACGCCTAACCGATTTTACGACCTCGCTATATCGTGGCCCCGACTATTCTTCCAAAAGCGGCTTCCCCCAGAGGGAGAAACCCTAATTTGTCCTAGCTGCATGCAGTTTTCAGTAAATATATTAGAATCAGTTTGACTTTCGCTCGTCCTGACCATGGTTTTAAGTACTTATCTGCTCGTATTTCTGTCAATTTCGGGGTCCCGGCAGCTAAAACATGTTTACTTTGACGCCTAACCGATTTTACGACCTCGCTATATCGTGGCCCCGACTATACCTTTGTTTAAAACAACCCGGAGACATTTTTGTCCTCACTTGATTATTTCCATAGGGTGTTGTAAGAAATAATCCAACAATAGAAAATGAAATAGAAACAGTAATAATAAAGAAAGTTTATACAATTTTTTATGAATTTTCATTGTTTTCGAGATTGTTATTTGAATTTCCTTTTCAGAGAAGATTTTGCAGAAAAATTATTATGTATTATTTTACAGTTGCTTCTATTTGCTGTAAATTTTTCATCTTCGTTCTAAATAGTGCAATTTTAAATTCATTATTTCAGTTGAATGAACTCCTGCAATAAATTTTGTCAACTATATTCTATTAAACAGAAACTTTAACAGTAATTCCTGAAATGTGGCTATCTATCACTGCGAAGTAGAAATTCCACAATTCTAATAAGCACAAAATTAATATCGGTGAATTAAAGGACTCCTTATTACTAATAATTCATAAATATTGAACAAAGGGTATGTTACCCTCCATTTCAAATTTCCTCCATTTTTCACGTACAGTCACATGTATTAGGACACTTACTGAATGTATACTGAAAACTACTGAATTCTGCTCAAGTCTGTCAAAATCTACTAAATTCTACTAAAATTTACTGTATTCTACTGGCAACTTTTGGAATTTCATTGAAACCTACGGAATTCTACTAAAATTTGCCAAATTCTACTGAAATCTACTGAATTTTACTAAAATCCACTTATTAAACGTGGATCAGGCCTCTCTGTTACTACAAGTGTAACGTAAAATTATTAGACTCACAAAAGTCATTAAAAAATGATTAAAATCCCAAAAAAGAATTATTCGTTGAAAAATGTTGAAGTAAGTGTGACTAATATACAAATGTATATTTTCATTAATCAATCACACTAACTTTAGCCAAAAAATGCAATATGAATCATAAAACACTTTCTACTCCTACACAACGGGTGTCTCAATACTCACGAACGCCAGTGGTACACTCAGGCTCCTCTTAAATTTCACCCTTCGCTTCCAACAAAAAAGCAGTTACCCTACTCTACAAATCATCCCCTACTCAATAAATCCTTCAAACTGCACTCCGTTTAATCACCTCGAAACACCAAATTACCCCTTTCTCCAACAAATTTCCATCTCGCAATTGAAAAAAGTAATATCCACATTTTTACTAAACCATCACACTAGCTTCAACCAAAAAATGCAATTCAAATCACGTAACACTTTCTACCCCTACACAACGGGTGTCTCAATACTCACGAGCGCCAATGCTACACTCAAACCTCTCCTAAATTTCACACTTCACTCCCAACAGAAAAACAGCTACCCTACTCTACAAATCATCCCTGCTGCGTCGTGGACCTTGATCAAACCTTGTGACCGGGAGTTCTGGCGCGGCTTGATGATTGTTCTCGCTGGTTCGAGGTGTATTAAAACTTGGTTGTCCTTTGATTAGATGTTGTAGATGTTTGATGAAGTCTTGTTTTGATTAGATGTTTAGCTGAATTTGGATTGTCCGCTTCGTGACTGTGTGTCTCGTGCACTCGTCTTACAGAGATTGCCGGTTTTCAGGTGTGTAGGTGTATATATAGACATTTGGTCGGTTCTGATTGGTGGTTGTGTTATGGAGGTGGAACACGTGGTGTGTTCTGCTATTGGTCGATGAAAGCTGTGACCTGTTTTACCGATCCCCGGTAACGAATGTTTTATGGACCCGAGTGTTTTTGGGACCTATTGTCTGAGTGTCGTGCTGGTGCGTCCACGGGGGGTACATTGCGGTCTGCCGAACGTGGGCACCTCGGTCTGACGACCAAATATGACTAATCAGGGCGCAACAATCCCCTACTCAATAAATCCTTCAAACTACACTCCACTCAATCCCCTCGGAACACCAAATTACCCCTTCCCCCAACTCCCATCTCCCGATTAAAAAAATAATCGTCACATACCCGTTCGCCAACATAGAACCGACCCTGTCACGAGAGAGCCGGTTGTACTCGAATAAAGTAGCATAATCGCGAAATTCGATCCCGTACCAGAGGGTCTCTGCACACGGCAATTATCATCGTCTGCGTTCTCTCTTCCCGCGGCGCACCTAACCTAAAAAGGTAACGCGGGGCGTTTCGTCTCGAGGGCAGAACGGTCGAACGTAAAATTTCTTTAATCTGAAGAAGTAACGCCGCGATGCAGCCGGAGGATTCTTCGTTTCGCTAAGTTGGTAACAATTAGTAGTTAGTAAGCCCCCAGCGAAATCGTATTCCCTGGCAGCAACGATTATTGCCGGCCTGGCAATGGTATTAACGATGCGTACGCAAACTTTACATTTATCGTTATTGCCGCCCCGTCAACTCGCCTCGTCGACTCCTTTCTCTATCTCCTCTCACGGCGTTCCTCCTCGTTTCTTCTTCCCTTTTTCTCTTTTTTACTCCTCCTGTGGATTTTTCTTTACCTTTAGGACTTCGTTTCAATGGATACATCGCCGGTTTTTCCTCGTTCTTTTGTCGTCATTGCATCTTTTTTTCTTTTCTTGCTCTTTTATTCGTTTCCGGAAACACTAATTCCTTTTGTTCCTCGTGGTTCTTCTTTCCTGCTTTTCCTGTCCTTTTGTTCCTTAGTTTTTATTTCTACGGGAATTTTCTAGGTTCTGGATCTTATTTTTCTTGTGATTATTTCGTTTTGTTTGTATTTTCGTTTTTGTCGTTGGAAATAGCTTTTTGTGAATTCGGTTTTTGGAGCATCTTCTGGGGTACTTGGTATTTCTTGGTGCGAGTGTAAGTTTGGTCTCTGTTTTGTAATTGCATTTGGGGTTGTTTTTACGAGTACGCTTTCCTTTCGTTTACGAGTTTTTATTTTGTTTACCTTTTGTCCATATTTTCTTAGCATAGTCTTGGCGAGTTTCTTTCATTTTTGTTTCTTTGTTTTGCAGTGGGCGCTACTTTCTTTGTCTTCGTTTTATTTTTCAAGAGTAGCCTACTTTCTATTCAGCCTGCAATTTGTCTTTTTGGAGTTTCCATTCTTGGGATTATTGTTGTTTCTGAGGAATTCTTCATTCTTAAGTCAATCAGAAATTTAGTAAAAAATTAACAAAACTTAAATAAAATTTCAAACAAGTTTAATAAGAAATTAAGAAAATTTAAGTAAAATTGAAAAGAAATTTAATAAGAAATTAAGAAAATTTTAAAAAAGTTCAATAAGAAATTAACAAAATTTAAATAACATTTAAAGGAAATTTACCAAGTAATTCTTTCACTGTTTCTAAGTAATTATTTATAAGAAAATGAGTAAAATTATAAAAGTAGAAATATTATATAATATACGTATAATTAATTAGACATTAAGAGTAAGTAGAAAAGAATTCAAATATTGAAGTTGAAGTGGAAATTAAGTGATTTGTGATTCACAGGATTAAATAATACTTCTTCTCTGCCTTTTCAATCTGAATATTTATGCCAGAACATTTCTACATTCTACACAATGTAAAACAATTTGCGTTAATAAAATATTAAAAGACAATCAATCATCGTCGTTAAAATATTAATAGTCTTAAATGCATCTTCACGTAAATAGAAGCATTCTTCAACAACGTAAATATTTGTTAATCGTTAGAATCTAGGTTCAAATATTATTTTTTCAACACATATAAAATCTTCAATTTTTTCATGTTTTACATGAAACTTTCTTGTTGAAAATCTTTTTCAACGAATATCAGTTCTACATTGTCGTTTCATTTTTTTTTTTTTAATTTAGTAATATATAGTTTGAATAGGAACAGCGGTTCGTTATTGCAATTAAATATTATTCTTGCACGCACTGGAAAACAATAAATAGGAACATTTGTCGTATAAAGTTTAGAAACCAGATAGAATTATCTTGGGAAACATTTAATTAATTATTGAAAACATTACTTAAATGCAAATTAAGTTGTGTAAATATTTTTGCAATATTTAAAAATTAATATTGAAAATGAAAGACAAATTTAAGAATAATTAGTATGTTACCATTTCACGAATTGCTATTTTCTTTTATTCTAAACATGTTTCTTTCAAATTATCGAAACTTTATCTTTCACCATGAAATACCAAATAAATTGCAGAATAAGCAGAAACGTTTCTTTTTTCCTGTCAGTGAAAATTTCATAACTTAACCCTAGAAAGCACAAAGGAGAGTTAAAAAATGTCGACAATATTTTAGACTAGTTTTCCTCATAAAATAACTTGTGTAAACTGTCACCAATCTGCCTTTGTGTCAGAAATTAAATATGTACTTAATTAGTTATCGTATTAATTTTTTTTAAACTGAAATTAAATTAAACATGGTAAAAATTTTGACATTCAATCTGGGAGCAATGTGGGCTTCCCGGGGTTAATTATCTCATTTCCTTCGAAAATGAGATCTTCTTTACCTTCATTTATCATTTAACACGTTCTCTACCGCGTCGCTTATGTATGAGTGACAGTGATTTTAAAATTATTCGTTTCAAAAATTAACGTGCAAGTACGCAAAGAACAAGACTTAAATTAGGGACAAAGTGTGTCAAAAAACGTCAGCAGCACAGTTTGAGAATATAGACGCCAATAGTAGAGAAAGGGTTAAAGAAAGAAGCCCAAAAAGAAACCAAAAAAAAAGTGTAAGAATCATCCTAAAAGTTTGCTAATTAAAATTCCAAATTTAAATTCTGAAATTTATCGTTTCAAAAATTAAGGTGCAAGTGAACAAAGAACAAGGCTTAGGGCGAAAGTGTGTGAAAAAGCGCTGAGAGCACAATGCAATAAAATTTTCAAAGCATTTACAGGCTCCAACATCGGTGAAAGGGTTAAAGGAAAAAAAGTAAACAAGAAAAAGGTGTTAGAATCGTCTTAAAAGTTTGCTAATTAAAATTCCAAATTTAAATTCTGAAATTTATCGTTTCAAAAATTAAAGTGCAAGCACGCAAAGAGCAAAGCTTAAATTAGGGTAAAAGTGTGCCAAAAAGCGTCAACAGCACAGTGGAAAAAAATTTCCAAAGCACTTATAAGCTCCAACATCAGTGAAAGGGTTAAAGAAAGAAAGTTGTTATGGTCACCCTAAAAATTCGCTCAGACCAGTCTGACAGAGAACGTGTTAACACACCTAACCTACAAATCCCAAAAAAATTCATCACCGACGAGGGAAACGAATCACCCGTTGAATCCAAACTCCCAAATTCCCCTTAGAGACTATTCTATCTGGCACATTCGCAAGTGAACCCAGCAACCAAGTTCTTAAATGAACAAAAATGTGACACCATCCTGGTTTCATTACGGCATAACAGAGGATCTCCCACATTCGATCGATCTTCGACGCTCGAGTTCTATCAAACTCCGTGGTTAGAAATCGTCAAACGTGGGAATCTGTGGAATTTCGAAGGCGGGATGAAAGAAGTCGAGGGAACGTGTCAGTTTCTTTGCGGTTTTATCAGCCGGCTGGCCGGAGGTGGCAATTTGTTGAAACCGGCGTTGTCGAAGACCGGAAGTAGGTCCCTGACTCTTTGTCCGGCGCCGATGGCCGCCAGCTCGAACCACCTGAAATGATGACGGACCCGTTTGAAAAATGAACCACTTCCCGTTCAATTTTTATTTCTTTCCCGACTGCAGCGCGGTTCGATTTTTCCGGCTGTGGCGTGGAATTCGGAATGGAAAATACTGAATATTTCGTACCATTCACTTGTGGTTTCTCTTCGCTGATAACGATAATTTACTATTTCAGTACCGTACCAGCTAAGAAATGTTAATGTATTATAGATTAATTCAATTTGGTAAGTCTTGTAAATTAAAATTATAATTAATTTTTGTCAGTAATGTAACTGTTCTCTTTTTGCATCTCGACTAGAATTCGCGCTACGAGTCTGACTTGTCTCAGTTGTTATAAGGCAAAGGGTTAATTAGTATTTGTAGTGTTTTTTCAAGTGTTAGGTAATTGAAAGTTGTAGATGTTTTTATAAGTGAGAATTGTGAATTAGAAATGATAGAAGTTAGTGTCATGAGAAATTTCAACCCCCTTCGCTCCGGCATATTTCAGACAAACACTGTTATTATTCAACGCTGCATAAAAATAAAAATACGCATGATTGAAAATCAACTGTTCTATGACAGACAAATGTTCACAGTGATATTTTATTTGTGAAATGCGAAAATAATGATATGATCTTCGCAGCGAAAGGGTTAATGTGAATACGATAATGAAAGAACAAAGATATAGGTTACTATGAAAGTATGAAAATAGGTTGAGATAGTAAATACTCGTAAATAAAATATATAGTCATCTTATAAAAATCGGGCGTTTATAATCACGATAAAAGTAATAAAAATCAGTACTTCTATTTTTTGAACGTAATAGCTGACTAATAAACATGTCGATTCTATTAAGTGTGCAGATTAATTCAGTGCATTTTCTCACAAACTCCAATGTTCATTTTCAGAAAAACCAAACACAATTTTAATATTCAAAATAATCTCCATTATTTTAGATGACCTCTTTTAGGTATCTAAATGATAAATTCCCTGTTTGTAGAAATATGGCAGTTTTGAGTCGGTAAAGTGAAAGGGCACCGAATTAATGGGAAAGGGAATTAATTCTCTTGCCAAAGTTGTATCGAAAATTGTATGAAAATTATTTGAAATAAAAATGTTTAATTTCAGTAGAGTAACGTTTTTCCAGAATGAAGATGACCTACATTTCTTCAAAATGACTTAATAGTCCGAACTTACATAGCCCACGAAATAGACAAAAATGTAAGCAAAATTGATCCTGTCAATTATCCACAAACATCAAATTCCATCAAAATGTCGAAAGATCAACAATTCCAAAGACTATCAGACCGAACTGTATCCATATTTGCAACGAACGAACATCGGTAAACGAACGAATTTCACCCTTTGTCCAACCGTAGAAACCATCTTCACACATATCTCCCAAGCTTCTGCTTTTATTATACAGGAATTATATAGCACAATACACACATACACGCGAGTTCACAAACGTTCGTCCCCAGCTAACGAAAATCCAATTTCACCTCATTAATTTACGAAACATAAAAGAAAATACGACGTGGCGGTTGTCCACTCGTGTCTCCCCAGAATAACGTTAGTATTATTCTCGCGTAAACGTTATGAAAGGTAAATTTCTGTGTGAAAGCCGAGTCTGCCTTGTACGTTCTCATGCGAGCTTATAATACGGGGCCGCTTTGTCGCTTTTCCGGCGCGAGCCAGAGAGGGGAGGGCACAGATTTCGATTCCGCGGCATTTTCGGCGTTTCCAATTTGCGCTTTATAATTGAATGGCTAAAGCGCGGCTTTTATGATTCGTAAACGCGACGCGTGTTCCGTTAGGCGATACCGCTCGCCTATTTTCCGTACGGGCTAATAATCACACGCGGGCCGATAAACGGCTAAACTCCTGAACAACGTCGATTCACCCCCTCCCAAGTATTGTCGTCTTCTCGATGAAAACGCCGCGGACTCGGTAATTGACGTTTCCCGGATTAACGCGTGCCAGTTTCACGCGTCAGGTTCGATTTAATTGGTGAAAGGGGTTGCAAGTTTGATCGCGTTTATACGCTCGCGCCAATGGATCCGATCATTTGGAAAGATAATGATATTCTAGGGTCGAATTTGAGTGGACACTATCGGATTTGATGTGATTCTTCCTTTGTTGTCCATTCTATTGCGTATTTTTTTAATTTTTTATTGTATTCATTTTACTTTATTATTTATTTATTTTTAAAATTTTATTTTATTACTTATTTATTGTAGGAACCGACGACGGAAAAATATTGAGGGACCCAACGGGAATCGAACCCGGGACCTTAGGCTTAGCAAGCCGAGGCTTTGCGCGCTACGCCAACCACTCCCTCTCTATTCTCCCTTCGAGGTTTCCTATTTGGGTGCGGAGGCGCCGGTACTACATTCTTTTATTTGTTATGAAATTTCAGATACATTGCGTTTCTTTCGGAATCATTTCCACGTGATTCTATACACTTTGGAATCATTTTAGCGGTGATTATAGTTAATTTATGAATTTTTGGATGTAAGGAGGGAATTGAGTATTATTTCTTCATCTGTCATTGAGAAATATTGAGAATAATTATCCATTTTACGTGCATTATGAAATTTAAGCTGATATGAACTACACTCACAAAGTTCACCTCTTTATTCTGTTTTATTTCAAGTACTCTACTTGATGTTATGCTAGAGTCAATATTGAATTTGCGGTGATTTAAAAAGCCTAGAGCTAAAAATACAGATTCCTTGTCGATATTGACGAATAAGCACAAAAACGTATTATTTACTGGGTTGGAAAAAGGTCTGAAGTGTTGGTATGAAAAAATACAAGCATATAATTTAGTGTATGAAATCATTTCAAGCACCGCTTCTTGAAATTAAATTGCATTTGAAAAAGGTAATAAGAATTGCACGGAAGAATATCGAACATTTTGTAATTGTTTAATTTGTTAGTGAAAATATTATGAATTTTATAATATGTTAATTAAATACTGTGTATTGAATACATTACTAAATTATGGAAAATAGGAAATTCAATTATCGATAGAAACGCGTTTAGTATGGAATATTAATTGGCATTGCATCGAAAAGCAATGTAATGAAGCAAAATAAGGTTTACACAGATAACAATCAATTATCACTAGAGCGTACATCTGTATATGTATGTCATGAATCATGTGAGATCACAGTGATTTATAGTACGTCAAATGCGTGCTTTATTCAAATCTAAGAAAACCATTTTCACATCCATCACCAATAGAAATACACCCCTTAGACACCAATCTCTATAAAAGGACTATAAAATGTAGCTCTACGCTCAACGATGTGCCTCTTTTACACATATCCAGCTGGTATACTAGTATAATAAAATTCTTACCGTATCATCGTCATCATCATTCAAAGTTAAAAAAGAAATTCCAAAATAATTCCGTGCAAGAGAACCAGTTTCTCAACATGCACACTTTTAATTTAACATTCACTGTACTTTACACACATCCAGCTAGTACACAATAAAAAATCATTGTCATCATTCAAATCTAAAAAAAAAATTCCAAAAGAATTCCATCCAATAAAGTCAATTTTTCGCCAATCAACTTATAATTCAACATTCACCACATTTTACACATATCCAGCTAGTACACAATTAAAATTCTTACCGTATCATCGTCATTATCATTCAAAACTCAAAGAAAGAATTCCAAAAGAATTTCATCCAATAAAACCAATTTCTCACCTTTCAACTCTTAACTCAACATTCGCTTTTACGCACATTCAACGAATCCTTATCCAGCTAGTACCTGTGTAATAAAAATCTTACCATATTATCGTCATCATCATTGGAATTTAAAAAAAAAAAAAAGAAATTCCACAAGAATTTCATCCAAAAGAATCAATTTCTCAACATTCTCTTTTACACACATTCCTCAAATCTGTATGCAGCTAGTACACCATAAAAATTTTAATATATCATCGTCATCATCATTGAAACCTCAAAAAAGAAAATTCCATCCAAAAGAACCAATTTCTCAGGATTCAACGTTTAACTCAACATTCACAGTACATTACACACATCCAGCTAGCACATAATAAAATTCTTTCCATATCATCGTCATCGTCGTTCAAACCTCGAAAGAAAAATTCCAAAAGTATTCCACCGACTGAAACCAATTACCCACAACTCATACCTTTAATCCAACATTCGCCGCATTACGGAAGCATCATCGAGAAGCATCCATTCCGCGTAAACCGTGGAACGTAAACAGATCTCGATTACGCTAATAAAATTCGTTAACGTAACAATGATTGGCAAGCGTAAATTCAAAGTGGAAGGGGGGAGGTTCAGAAACGAGAAAATGCGGATGTCATTTACTCGCATGTAACGCTGCTAGCACAATGTGTTCAACAACCAATTAAAACCTCTAACAGAGAAGGAAAGCTGGCGCGCGAGCAATAGCAAAGGGATGGAAACCAGCAGGCTCGATAAATTGAAATTGATTTCGATGGGCCAAACGTGGATAGCAGTACCCGCGAGCATATGCAAGCACACACACACACGAACACAGATTCGTTTCCCACCTGTTGTTTTTGTATTTGGCTAGGGGTTGAACAGCTGGATGGGGCGTTTCGGTGGGGAAATATGTGGCCCCATAAAAATCCAAACCACGGCTGAGCAACGTCGAGGTCTCCTCCACGCTGGCCAGGGTAACCCTTATAACGGGTGGTCCGGTGTAAATCGTAGCCGGCTCGTTCTGGTTGTGAGCGTCGCTTTTCAGCTTGTCGTTGATCGCTTTCACTAATTCACAAAGCAGACACACCGGGTCAGCGGTCGCGCGGTTAGGGAAATGAGCGGTGAAAAGAGGGTGCGGGGGGTGAATTAATTCGATCAGGGACGATCCAAGCGAACGGTACGAATTAATGAAACTAATTGCGATAAGCTCGCGAATTTTGTTTCGTTACAAACGTTCAAGCTTCTTAATACTTTTCCTCTGTTTTTTTTTTTTTTTGTTGCTCTCTTTTATCGGGTTCTGTTTCTCCTTTCCTGTTTTGGTGTGCTTGTTGCTGAACGACGAAGGTTTCTTGCGATAAGAATTGAGGGAGACTTGTGTGTTTTGATCGTGAGTGAATAATTTGTAAATTGGTTTCCAACGAACGATGATTGTTATCGTTGTTTAATTTTTCAAGGCATGTTTTTTTTTTTGTTGTGAAAATTAGGTACATTCTGAGATATCAGTGTTGAAAAATAGAAGGTGTGTAATATTAATGTCAGTTACAAATTATGCGATTGTTATTGAAAATTCATATGTTGGCTTCAATTTTCTAAACATAAATCATAATCTGTTGTATTGATATTTGATCGTGGTTCAAATACGCTCTGGAAAAATTCTGAAACGCAAGATTTTTCGATACGTTTGTCAGTGATGTCGTGAAAAATGTTGATAGTAATAACAATGATAACTTTCAACCTAGTTCGACAGAAAGATCACACTAATATTGACATTTTACGCTCTGAAAGAAAAAATTCTAAAAAACGAGATTTGTCGATATGATCGTCCCTGATATCGCAGAAAATACTGGTTCAAATACGCTCAGAGAAAATTCTGAAACGCGAGATTTTTCCATCTAATCGTCAGTGATAATATGGAAAATATAGTTGGGGCCACGATATAGCGAGGTCGTAAATTAAACTCTCAAAAATCGGCATCGATTGATGTTGCGGCACTCAAGGCCGTGTGTTACAGTCTGTTTGAGGGTTCCAACAATAAACGAATGGTAGCATATGATTTGGTACTTCAAGTAGAAAATGGTATTTCATTTACAAATGGAAAATATGTTAATATTAAAGCTACACAATCCTTTTGCATTTTCTATCTGTATATAACACGAGCAGGTAAATGAAGATGTTAAAGACCTCAATAAGACCTTTACTTGTAACCGTACTTCCAAAAGCGGCTTTTCCCAGAAGAAAAAAACCCTAAATTGTCCTAGCTGAACTCAATTTTCAGTAAATATATTAGAATCAGTTTGACTTTCGCTGGATACAAGAATTCTTTGTACGGTCCTGACCATGGTTTCAAGTACTTATCTGCTCGTATTTCTGTCAATTTCGGGGTCCCGGCAGCTAAAACATGTTTACTTTGACGCCTAACCGATTTTACGACCTCGCTATATTGTGGCCCCGACTATACTTCGACGGTGCTTGAAATACGCTGTGAAAAAATTCTGAAAAACGAGATTTTCAACGACAACGTGAAAAATACTCACAAACAGTGCCCGTGTTAAGTGGTAGCCGCGTAACTTCAACTATAGACCGGTACTTGTAGAGAGCGTGCCTAATATCTTCTTCGGGTAATTCTTCAGGTACGTCCAAAACGTAGACAGTGAATGTCTTTGCCGGTCTACAGGGTACGGCGACCTGCGTTCATGAATACGAAACGTCGTATTTAGAGGCGTTCTGAAGAGGAGGGTCCTTTGTGTACCGAAAGATAAGTACCTTCTTGTAGAAGCGTGCCCCGGTGACTTTGTGGAAGCCCTTTTTGTAGACCGCCTGAAAATCGTCGATGTTGCTGAACTTGAAGAGTATACCGGTGGCCGTTTTCGTCAAGGAGAACGCGCCACTGTAATGCAAAACGACAACTACACTTTATCTTCTCCGTCCTTTTACTACAACCTCTCTCCTCTCGTTTCTCATTTTTTCGATCCTCCTTCTTAGTCCGCCTAATTCGTTTAGTTTGTTTACCTGGTGATTCGGCTGGCAGTACTCGAGAACCAGTTTCGTTTAGGACGAATTTGGCAGGATGTTGGAATGGCACAGTCAGTGCGGAGTTGATGGAAAAATATTTTTCAATTAATTTTAAGGCAATATTAACATTTGTGTAGATGGCGATGAAAGGCATCGCTGAAACCGAATTATGGGATAAACTTTGATCCTGATTTTAATACTGTTTAATGCGTGATATCGTGTTTTAGTATTTTAATTGCAAAGTGAGAATTACTATTCCTTATTTCTCGTCTTTCGCATTTTTCACTTTTAGTGATTTTTATTTGTTAGGTTTTGTCGTTTCGAATTTTGGAAATGAGTGTTCTTCTTTCATAGAGAATTTAAGTTTTTGTTTTAATTTAATAGGAAAGTTCTGAGTATCAAGAATGAAAGTGAAAAATCAAAATTAGCGATATTATGTCCTGCACTCCTATTTTTTCTTTTAATTTCTAAAGATCTCGTTGCATATTTTTATCAAGCATTGATGCTTTTGATTATAATGAAAATGCTTTTGAGGACAAATTACGATATTGAAACTTTTTTACATCTTTTCTCTTCTTTTTCTGTATTTTTTTTTTCTTACGTAGAATCTGAATAATTCACTGAACTTTTATACTACGTAATTGCTGTTCTGATTTTCACAAGCTAATTGTATTTGGAAACAATTTAATGGATCGGTGAAATTTAATAGATTAGTTAGTTGGTCATCCATTAAAATGGAAACGTTGAAGGCAACGAGAATTTCAATTAAATCGTCGTCACGCTGGCTTGTCTCCGTTTAGAATTAATGAGGGATTCTCTTCACTCTTGTATCTGTTATGATTTGTGTGTGCTGAATCATTAGAGACATTTCAGAGAATACAATGTATCATTTGAGTGGTAATGCTTTTAAAAAAATATTTAAAATAGGACGCAAATTTATCACATAACTGGGTTTCGGCTACTATCTTTTACTATCGTCTAAATAAATTTTGAGATATAAAACTGTTTAACTGAACTGTTGTTTAAAATTAGTTTTAAAATATTTTTCCATTAACTCTGTATTAAATTTGTACTTCATCAAACGAATTACAAATACAATTTGAAGAATGATGAAAGCTAAACAATTTATCCTTTCACTAATTCTTAAAGATTAACTTTTGATTATGAAAATGGAAATATCTATTATGAAACTAAATTTAATTCAATTTTGCTAGCCAAGCTGAGTCGATTACGTTAACTAAAGAGTGAGCAGAGAACTATGAACTTCTACTTTAAAAGATTCGAACTTGCAAAACTTGAAACTTCTAAATTTACGAAATTTTAAAAAATTAGAAGCTTCGATTCTAAAAATTTCCCACTCAAAATATTCAAGTTCACTACCTTCAATTCTAATAATTTCCCATTCAGACCATTCAAGTTCACTATCTTCAATTCTAATAATTTCCCATTCAGACCATTCAAGTTCAAGAAGCTTCAATTTTAAAGATTTCCCATCCAGAAGAAACTTCAATTCTAATAATTTCCAATTCCAATAATTTCAATCTTAAAAATTCCCCACTCAGAACATTCAAGTTCAAGAAGCTTCAATTCTCAAAAGTTTCCCACTCAAAACATTCAAGTTCACTATCTTCAATTCTAATAATTTCCCATTCAGACCACTCAAGTTCAAGAAGCTTCAATTCCAAAAGTTTCCCACTTAGAACATTCAAGTTCACTATCTTCAATTCTAATAATTTCCCATTCAGACCACTCAAGTTCAAGAAGCTTCAGTTCCAAAAGTTTCCCACTCAGAACATTCACGTTCAAAAAACTTCACTTCTCTTCTATACAACAAAATTGAAAATTTAAACATCCCGCCTACAACAAATTCGATCAAACGAAAATCCTCACCGAAAATTCATCTTCTCGCAAATGGTAGCCGCTTTCTCGATACTGAGCTCATGGCTCGGCGTCAATAGGAACGCTCCCTTGGTGAGAAAATCGGTCTCGCTGATCTCCGAATCGGTGTCCTGATCCTGCCAATCACCGGATACCCTCCGACACTCTTGGTTCAGCCGCAACAGGGAGCTGCTTTTCGATGTGGACATGTCGTTTTCGCACATGGCACTGCCGTCTTGTCCCTTCTGTGACATCTTTTATAGGACGTCGAGGTGGGATCGGCTAGCTCGCGATCGAATCGTTACGCGAGATCGACTCCTCGCAAGACACACGCTTTCGACACAGTGTCGAACAGTTACGCACCGATACTCTCCTTTTATACAGGCCACAACAGCTCTACACGATCGCTAATCGTCGAACGACTCTGCCCACAATCCTACTCTACTCGTGAATTAGGATCGTTAGAAAAAACAGCTATTCGAGAGAATTGGCTGGCACTTGAAGGTTTTTCTTTGAATATAACGGGTGAGCTGTGTGACATAATCACGTTCAATTATTGTGCTGTTAGTAGACAGACAGAAATTACATCTGCGTCGCACAGTATGGTTCGAGGATGTCCTTAAGAGTCATCTTGAGTCATACTTATGTACTCGCCATAGTCATAGGTATTTAAGATTACTATAGTACACTTTTCAGCATTTTTCTTTTCTCTCTCGAAAGGACTGAAACATCGGAAACTGAAATTTCGTTTATTTTCAATATACAGGGTGGCCACGTTTAATTACTCTACTGTTTCGGGTCAAAAATGACCCGAGAATCTTATGTGCAACAATTTTTATTACCAACGCGCGGTATAAACTTGGAGAATAAATTTTTAATATAGTGTTAAGGGAACGTAAACTTGGTAACAATAAAAGTTATTACAAAAATAAGAAGGTGATGGGTCAAAAATGACCCAAAAACCGCGCTAGATGTAAAATACGACTATAGTATGCTTTTATCAGTTTCTCTTGGCACTTATGTGCCATTTTCACGAACGTATTGCAACTGATGAGCACCATTATAAATATCCTTTCAACATTCGTTAATATTGGCGTAAAAAAATTATAGGTTTATCTGTAAAAAGCTGAAGTTGACCTGGAAAACTTAATACAGAAAAACAACTGATAAAAAGTGTGCTGTAATAATCTGAAGAGTCTCTTGGAACCATATTATGTGACACGAAAAAAATTTCAAGAGGTCCATTAATAAGGGAATACAAGTGCCAGTTAGTCAGCTGAAAAAATTATTTTTCTAGATTGTTTTCTGCTAGAAATATCAAACTGAATACAGTTTGAAGATGGGTATCATTACGTATTACTCGAGAAGGAACCGTTCCAAATTTTGCATACGTACGTATATACATTTGTAAGTGGGTCATTGATTACAGATGTTTTTCCTCTGTCTTTCGCGGAAAAGGGGAGACATAGAGGCCATTTGGCGAAATACTTCGGGGGTTGTAATTTTTTATTGAAGCCAGTTCATCCAAATGTAACGCGTCAAAAAATGAAGCTTTCTGACGAGAT
>NW_017100752.1:20373-26085 GCF_001263275.1 Habropoda laboriosa | reverse complement strand
ATTAGAGAAAATTTGAAAAGAAGAAAAACACTTTAAGTGGTTACTTTTAATTTTTTCTTTATAAATATAGATAATTCCTTTTCCTATTGCATATTGCATTATTGTAAATTTTTGTTGCAGAACCAATGCTTGAAGAGTCAGACGAATTCGAATGTGGTGAATTAGGTGAGTGATATTTATGTGTAATCGTATGTGGTTTGTAGTTCAAAAGAGTACAATTGAAAAATGGATTAGTATATTTGAAATTGATTTTCTTCACCTAAGAAGTTTCTTCTTATCAAATAGATATTTTTACTTGATTATTACAGCTGTATTTGTCCTCCAATTACTTTATCTTTAATTGCATAATGAATGTTCTGTGCGTCGTAGTAAATCAATGAAGATAATTGGTGTGACAAAAAGCTGTAGTTAATTAAGTTAAGAGAAGTAAGACGATGACGTTCGTCTTTGATAAAGGCTAATTTGTTCCAGGATACTTCATTCACGTGAATAATGCTATTATATTATTATAAGTAACTGAAATTACGTATAAGACGTTAGAAAGAAAAGTTAAACAATGCTTTGTTGTGGAGAGAGTGGAGAGATACTATTCTATTGGAAAAGAATTTTAATAAATATTATTTTGATAGTGAAAAGTTTTGATAAATATTGTTCTGTCGGAAAAGAATTTTAATAAATATTATTTTGATAGTGAAAAGTTTTGATAAATATTGTTCTGTCGGAAAAGAATTTTAATAAATATTATTTTGATAGTGAAAAGTTTTGATAAATATTGTTCTGTCGGAAAAGAATTTTAATAAATATTATTTTGATAGTGAAAAGTTTTGATAAATATTGTTCTGTCGGAAAAGAATTTTAATAAATATTATTTTGATAGTGAAAAGTTTTGATAAATATTGTTCTGTCGGAAAAGAATTTTAATAAATATTATTTTGATAGTGAAAAGTTTTGATAAATATTGTTCTGTCGGAAAAGAATTTTAATAAATATTATTTTGATAGTGAAAAGTTTTGATAAATATTGTTCTGTCGGAAAAGAATTTTAATAAATATTATTTTGATAGTGAAAAGTTTTGATAAATATTGTTCTGTCGGAAAAGAATTTTAATAAATATTATTTTGATAGTGAAAAGTTTTGATGGATATTATTCTATTAGTAAAAAAGTTTAATATTCATAACGAAGGCGTGACAGATCATTTAACATGTATGTATTACGGAATACATATATGCATTCGGGAAGTTTAAATCAATTTCTTCATGCATCGTTAACTCAAACATGATGCATTACTTCCATCTACCGTCGACATAATTTTTTAACAAGTTCCTAATGTGTGCACAATCCGTTAATAAATTTTATTTTATAGTCTGCGTGGACGTCTATTAATCTATTTTATTGATAAGAGTTCCTCACAGATTTTCTGGGTTACTTTAAAAGATTTAAACTGCAAGAGACAGTTTTACATGAAAAAGATATTTAAAAAATGTTGTTTATTATCAATTTGAAAAATGTGTCACGCCAATTAATTACTATATCAGTTAATCAATCTTTAAGTACTAAATTCATTCAATAATAAACGAACTAGCTAACACGTTACCCAGATTATCCAAAAATTGAAGAAGTTACTTTTAAAATTGAACATTCTACGGTGTTTCGAGAGATTTGATAATCATAGTCGAACCTTAAACGAACGTTCAAACGAAGAAAATTTTCCAAAAATCATTTCGTACGTTATTAATCGATAAAACAAAAATTCATTGTTGAAAAATAAATATTTCCTGAAAATCTTCATCTTCCATACAAGATTCAAGATTTTCCCTAACTAAGAGTAATTTCAAAAGATCTAGGGATGAAGCTGTTATTTCAATACGCGATGCACTGACTCTAGTATTTACTAAAATTCAAAGATTCTGGCATAAATTCGGAAAATAGATTATTAATTACGGTAAACTACTGAGACGGTTTAATTTAGGGTGGGCATAAATGTAGTATAAATGCACGAGTTCCAAATCAGCTCACAATATACAATAATAAATCAACTAACTACTTAACATACAATTCATGCAAATTCGTTGGATGGTAAATTATTAGTAAACAAAATTCAATATCAGAGAAAATATATGAAAAATACTGAAAGAAAAATTTCAAATCAATTTCAATTGCTCAAAGTCATTTCAATATCCTATTCGACAAGTCTGAAGAACAACAAATGACTAAAATTCAAATGTTTATTTCCCTAAACATCCAAAATAATTTCGAAATATTTTATTCGAAGCGGAGTATTCCAAGTCAGTATCGATAATTGAAGAAATTATTTGATTGTATTTAAAAGAACCGAAAGGAGAATATTTAAAGTCTGATATTAAATGTCTAGCAAGTACCAGTAATTGGTAAAATGATTTATATTTGTTTTAAAAGGAAAATTTCTAATAGGTATTAGTTAAAATGAATTGTTATTCAGTCTATTGTATTGAAATTCTAATTGATTCTAATGTATACAAGTGTTACAAGAAGGCTGAGTGTGTACAGGAATTCGCGTTTTTTCTTTTGATTCTTTCAATTTTTCAATTGCATTACGCATTATTGCAATAATTTCTATCGTTACATTTGTATGTATTCAACGTTTGTTTGTTTTAGTGTCGTGAAATGAATTATATTACACATTTTCTCTATTCACACTGAATTTAAAGATTATAACGATTAAAAATCAAGTTGACCTGTGGTCATTTATCAAGAATAATCATAATAAAGCTGAAATTATTGTGTTAAATAATTTTTTTAATACGAATTAGGAATTTATTCAACGTTTGCTTGTTAGAATAGAACGATAAATTTAGTGTAAATATAGAAAACGTATAATATAATTTATTTCATGGTATTGTAACAAGCAAACGTTGAATAAATTCCTAATTCGTATTAAAAAAATTATTTAACACAATAATTTCAGCTTTATTATGATTATTCTTGATAAATGACCACAGGTCAACTTGATTTTTAATCGTTATAATCTTTAAATTCAGTGTGAATAGAGAAAATGTGTAATATAATTTATTTCATGGTATTGTAACAAGCAAACGTTGAATACATTTTTCATTCGTGTAAGAAGAATTATTTAACACGATAAATTTAGCTGTACTATGGTTATTTTTAATCTACGACCACAGGTCAACCTGATTTTTAATCCCTACGAAATTAATTTAACCACGAGTAAGTAACGAGAACGCTAAAACCTATGTTTCCATTGAAGAATATTGTAAAAACGTATAAATTGTTATATGCAATGTTATAACAAATTGTCGGAAGTATAAATTTTTAATAAAATTGTGAAAATTGATAAATTATACCGTGTTACGATATCGGAAATCTCCCGCGAAAATCTCCCGCGAAAATTTCCCGCCTGACCTAACCGACGATTTTGCTAATGACTTTGGGGAGAGGGTACCGCAGGTATATAAGGACCCGCCGATGTCCCGCGAAATCATTTACCCTTTATACTGGGCCCTAGACACTTCGCGGCGTATTTTGACCTGAAGGTTCTGAGATGTGAATAGAGTGGTCGGGGGCTACTAGCTAGTCTATGTCCACCCTGTACACACTCAGCCTTCTTGTAACACTTGTATACATTAGAATCAATTAGAATTTCTATTACTAATTATTAAACAAATTTTAACAATTACCGGCACTCGCTAGGCACGTAATATCAGACTTTAAATACTCGACTTCGAACTTCGGTTTAGTCATAATTCTATTAATGTTATAATAACGTATAATTTATTAATTTTCACAATTTTATTATTAATTTATACTTCCAAAAATTTGTTAAAACATTACATATTATTATTTATACATTTTTGCAAGTTTCTTTGACAAATAAGTACGTTTCAACGATCTTATTACTTTCTCGTTGTGAAATCAAGTTCGGAGGATTAAAAATCAGGTTGACCCTTGGTCGTAAATTTAAAATAGCCATAGTGAAGGTGAAATTATTATTTTAAATAAATGTTTCTATACGAATTAAGAATCTATTCAACGTTTGTTTGTTGCAATACCGTGAAATAAATTGTATTATATATTTTCTCAGTTTAGACTGAATTTAAAGTTCGTAAGGATTAGAAATCAGGTTGACCTGTGGTCGTAGATTAAAAATAGCCATAGTGAAGGTAAAATTATTACGTTAAATAATTGTTTTTATACGAATTAAATATTGATTCAACGTTTATTTGTTGCAATACCGTGAAATAAATTGTATTATATATTTTTTCTGTTTACACTAAATTTAAAGTTCTGTTTACATGTTATAACAATTAGAATGTAGACGTTTTGCCGTTTCACGGTTTTTCCTCTGTTAATTATGTGTTTATAAATCATTTCAAACTAAAGCAGCACCATGCCCACCCTTAATTAAACCGTCTCAGTAGTTTACCGTAATTAATAATCTATTTTCGGAATTTATACGAGAATTTTTGAATTTTAGTAAATACTAGAGTCAGTGCATCGCGTATTGAAATAATAGCTTCATCCCTAGTTCGTTTATTATTGAATATTTTTACGCGTTTAACTTATGCTTCTCCCCAATTCTCGTCGCGTATTTTATTCAAATTTTCTTATATTCTAGAATCGAGAAAGATATGAATTCGCGTTTTTTCTTTTGATTCTTTCAATTTTTCAATTGCATTACGCATTATTGCAATAATTTCTATCGTTACATTTAATTCTAATTGTTTAGCAGCTTTTCTGCTGCTATCGACCCTACATTTTACTGACACTTGTGGAATCGATCCTATTTTTTTTTTTTTACGTGGATATAGGCCGACCCTACATTTTACTGACACTTTTTTTTTTTTTTTTTTTTTTTTTTTTTTTACGTGGAGGTAGGCCGACCCTACATTTTACTGACACTTGTCAAATCGGCCCCACATTTTACTGACAGTTGTGGAATCGACCCTACATTTTTTTTTGTTTTACGTGGAGGTAGGCCGATTCTATGTGATAAACAATTGACAACCAAACGGTGGCTCTCCATCCTAAGCGATATATTATGAAATTAAATTAATCACTCAATAAGTATTAACATTAGACTGTTTCCTCGATATGGCCATGGTGGTCATCAGTGACTGGAGTGCCTCAAATGTTTAGAATAATTAAAATAAAATAAATGTTGTCAACTAAAAATTTTGAGCGTCATAGCTAGCTAGACATTATTTTCAACTGAAAGAAAAAATTATAAAGCATAATACTATAATCCTATGCTTAAAATGTATTTTCTTGTGGCTGCCTGACAGCAACCTGTAAATCTGGCGTAACAGTGAACGTGTTAATAAGTAAATGTTGTTCAAATTATGTCGTGTTTTACGTCATTTTCATCAGGAAAATCTCATCAACATGTTAAGAAAAATTTCGGGATAAAAAAATGTAAAATTAAAAAAGTTGATATTTAAATCACTTGGTTGCCTCGACTCACGTTTCATGCTTATCTTTTCTTCGCTGTCCTTGTCTACGTTCGGCAAACTACAAAGGCGTGCGCGAGGCTCGAAAACGTAGTCCCTGATTCTCGGAGTGTCAGGTTTAGCTTCCTGGTGGTCTGACACTTGTGGAGATTATACTGTATCTTCTGTAGCTACCATGGTACCAGAAAATTGTTATATGTAATTTAAATTATTTAACCACCACTTATAAAAATATTTTTCTCCCAACTTATTAAATATTTAATTACA
>NW_017100752.1:8325-20252 GCF_001263275.1 Habropoda laboriosa | reverse complement strand
ATTTCCCTAAATATTTTCACCATAGCTAGAGAAGATAATTAAGTGGCCTGTTTCACGTGGCCCACCCTGTATATTTCAAAGAAAATAAATCTTCCCAAAACTCCTAAAGAAACCTCGTACAATCTACAATACATTATTCTTAAAATCCTGCTCTGCACATTTTCACAATTCCTTTCATACTTCTGGCTTATATCATCCTATTTAATATCACACTCCACACAGAAACACCTTTCATCACCGATTCCATTGATTGACATCACGCCGGCAATTAAACTTTTACGACCGAAACCCTATAAATCGAAAATACCTCAAGTTTATTCAACGCTCGCCTAATGAATAAACCATAATACTATCCACCGGACTGAATCGGTCATTGAATTGCGGCTGAAAACTTGCGATCATTTGGTACACGTGTCCGGACAAAAGATGGTACAAAATCAGCGAATCAGAAAGTTTCAAAGCCCATTTCCGCGACAATATTACCCACCGTGAACAATAATCAATAACTCCGGATCGTCCATTGTTCCACGATGGTTAAATAACTCGATAGAGCAATGGTGTACACCTACAAAGCCCCGTTACGGATTTCGGGGCCGCAACAACGCCGCTGTTTTTGTTGTTTCAGATCGGCGGGAGAGACGCAGTCATTAAATTGGAACGCGGCCGCATAATACGCCGGCAATTTAGCTTCGCAGCAAAGTTTATTGCACATCTTGCGTCGCGCACCGCGAAACGCAACGGTAACAGATGGCTGTTTGTGGATACAGAGTATTACCATAAATCATTATTAGGCTGGATGCAATAAGAATATTCCCGTGCTTAATGAATTCCATTACCGCGGCTGTGACTCGACGATTTCGTAAATCAGACGTTTCCAAATTAATTAGCGCGCAAACTTCATTTTTCGTTCCGTGCTTGCTGTTGTTAATTGTATTTTATAGAAAATTCGTTTATATTGTAAGTGCAATTGAAAATTGATGCATCTTGAATGTTGTGTTTAATTTGGAGATTTTGGGATTTAATTTGATTAGTGTGGTAATTTTGCAGTTTTTTAAATGTTGATGTATCATTTTGGTGTTTTTGGCTTAAATTTCGCTATTTAATTTGATTAGCGTGTTAATTTAGCAGTTGTTTAAACTTTAATGTAAAATTTTCTATTTCCTTCTTAAATTTCGTCCACTTAAATCGAGACACCTTTAAAAAATTTTATATTCTGATAATTACCGATTTTGATGAAACTTTGGTATATAGTAGTTCACAAAAAAATATTCGACACGTATTTTTTCATATCGTCAATGGTCGACAGTGAAGGGGTGAAAATCGCCCTCAAAATTATGAGCGTAAACGTGCTTGGTCTAATATCTCGGAAACTGTTAGAGATAGAGGAATAGTGTAAATGGACGAATTTTGTATGTTTCAACGACAAATTTGAATGATAAAGAATAATAAATAATTTGGAACAAATATGTGTCACCCTCACATCTTTGAGGGCGATTTTCACCCCTTCAATGTGGACGATTTTCGATAAAAAAAAATACGTGTCTAATATTTTTTGGAGTACTATAATATACCAACGTTTTATCAATGTCAGTATTTTGTTCCCCTACAAGTATAATTTTCAAAATATATTGCAAATGGTAAATTTAAAGCTTGATTTTCTTCACTTATTTTCTCTGTTTAAAATCATTTATGCTACATATACAGCCCTAATATCGCTTCATGAAGATCTCCAAATAGCATTTAATATCGAAAAATTCGCGCATCGAAATTAACGAATTCACTATACGCAAATGTCCCTCGGTAACTATAAACAACTCAAAAATCTCACACAAGGATACATTTTGGTATCTGGAAAGAAGATTAACATGGAAGCAACACATTAAAACTAAATGCATCTACCTGAAAGGAAGAGTGAAAAAGTTTGACTAGCTTCTTAGTAATCGATCGAACTTAAGTCTAGAAAATAAACTCATCCCGTACAAAGCCATCTTAAAGCCCATATAGACTTATGGGATTCAACTGTGTGAGCACAGCCAACAATTCTAACATCGGAATCCTTCAAGGATTCCAGTCTAAAATACTGACTTTGTAACAAACGAAATAATCCACCATGATTTAAAGATACCTAATGCAAAATGTGAGAGGTAGAAATTAGTTAAATATTATATTTAAAGATATATTTCAAAATAAACGATCTGTTCGTCGCCAAAAAGACTAAAATCTCTCGTCTCCACGACACAGCCAGGGCAATCGCATTTATTACAATTAGTGATGGAATCTGAAACACTTCGAATCGCTTCGAATCTGTATATGACAAAAATTCGAATTGTTTCGAATCTGTATATGGCGAAAAATTCGAATCGCTTCCAGAATCTGTATATGGCAAAAAATTCGAATTGTTTCGAATCTGTGTATGGCGAAAAATTCGAATCGCTTCGAACATGATTCGAAACTTAAACTCTTGAATCTCTCGATAAGTCTTGAATCTTTAAAATCTTGAAAGTCTTTTCGGAAGTCCTGAAAGTCTTGATCATTTGAGTCTCGATAAGTCTTGAGTCTCGATAAGTCTTGAGTCTCGCTAAATCTTGAGTCTCGATAAGTCTTGAGTCTCGATAAGTCTTGAGTCATGATAGGTCTTGAATCTTTAAAATCTCGAAAATCTTGTTCTTTTTGGAAGTCCTGAAAGTCTTCATCATTTGAGTCTCGATAAGTCTTGAGTCATGATAGGTCTTGAATCTTTAAAATCTCGAAAATCTTGATCTTTTCGGAAGTCCTGAAAGTCTTCATCATTTGAGTCTCGATAAGTCTTGAGTCATGATAGGTCTTGAATCTTTAAAGTCCCAAAAATCTTGATCTGTTTGGAAATCCTGAAAGTCTCGTTCATTCTGAAAATCTTGAAAATCTCGAAACAAAGAAACAGACGAAATTCCATGATAAATAATTCAACTAACAATTACCAATGTAGGAGCCTACACTATTAAGTGTAGAAATGAATTCTTTCCAACTTCTAAAATCAAAGTTTCATTTCGAAAGAATAAAAACACACCAATCATCGAAATTATTTCCATTATTGTCGATGACCTTTCACCACTTCTCTGTCAGCTAGCGAATACCATCGGTGTCTTCCAATCAATTACGCGAATTCACTCGAAAAGAACGAATTTCTCCACCAAACAACACAACTGTCTCCCGAAATTTCAAAAGAAAAATCACGAGCAAAAACGTTCAGAAACAAGGTGGAAATACAAACTACCCTAACCAGATCCATTACCTCAAGAATCACTTCTGGATGGAAAGAACTCGCAAGAACCCAGAAGAACCGGCAAGAACACTCCATTATTCAACGAAGAGACCGCGACAGCACAACGAACCCGAGTGCTTCCACGCACGTTTGTTCCATTTCATTAACGGCCCGATTAGGGGATTGATCGACCGATCTCCGTTAGCAATAGCTTCTCGATGATTCACGATCTCGTTCACGATAATTACCGTGTCGATAGTTAGTGCAAATCAATGCATCTCGACGCTTTGTCGCAGCCACCGGCAAACATCCTGCCGGCACAGAAACCGAGGCGTTCTTGATTTCAATTCAAATGAAGCTTCTGAACGCGCCTCCTCTCCTTCCTCTTTCTCGCACCTTGCACGCGTAATTCTCTCCCTCTCTCGTTGTTCCGTGTGTACACGCCTGTTTGCGCCTCTGTGTGTACCAATTTCCAGCACCGTCGTCACCAGAGAAAGAGAGAGAGAGAGAGTTCGATGAAGCTGCGTTAATTGGAGCTTTCGACTTCCACCTTATTGTCGACCGTCTTCAATGAAATTCCACCGCCAACCACCATTTCCAGCATCGTTGCACGCCAATTTGTTTAAACTCGCGAAATTTTCAACTTCGCTGGCAGCTCGTTCGTGCAGAAACTTGGAAAGTGTTGAAGCATCGATGGAGATGGATAGTTAGTTGTTGGGACTAATGGAGCGGGAAATTGGGGATTGTTTGTTAGGTGGATCGTTTAATTTTCATTTAACCCTGTTGTTAATATTTGGTGTCTATGGGCGTTTATACTGTTGGAGCCTTTCTTGGATAAATCGATAATTTTATCTTGTTTTATTTTATTTCATGCTACAAAACATTCTTTCGCTTTATTTAGTACCAACACGAATATATTATGAATATATTATTTATGTCTCGAGAATGTGTTCCCAAAGGTTCAGATCGGAATTCGAAGAATTAACTGAGTTATAGCCTGTTGAGAAAGTTAAAACGCGTTTTTCTCGAAGCCACTTTTTCCAAATTTGTGCGCAGCGTAACTCAAAAAATATTCAACCGATTTCTTCCTACCTTTGCAGACATTTACATAAATATCTCCTCTAGAGGGCAAGCTACAAAAAATTGATGAAATTGTTTAAGTTAATGTATGTAATTGCACAATGAAGTGAGAATTCTTAAAATTTCAAAAGAATCCACCGCGTTCAAACTTTCGTACAAATTAGTGCTCATCGAATTTTAAAATAACAAATTTTTCAGCCGTGGATAAAAGTTTACCACCAATCATTCACGCTACGCATTAAAATCTGCCACAGCGAAAGGGTTAATCTATGAATGGAATACTAGCCTGAAGATTTTGAAATTAGATAAAAAATTGGGAATTTTTTTTCATAGGTTCCACTATTAAATGAAGACTTTCAATTTTTTCAGGAGATACAAATAAAGGAAGGATATTCTAATTAATAATTTTCCAGTTCTAAAGTTTGAAAAGTGATTTCACCTCCTTGACATGAATATTAGCAGTTTCAAAAAAATACGTGTGCAATATTTTCGAATTCTCTAGCTAAATGCAAAATTTGATCAAAATCGACATGTATCAGTTCACTTATCTCCCTTCTAACTCTTAATCTCCTCAAGTAATCCAGAATTACTTCTTTAACAAGTTTTATTTCTACCAATAGTTCAAAAACATCTGAAACTCTTGAATCTATTTTTTCGAAATGAATCGAAGCCCTTTCAAACAAAAAGAAACATCTAAAAAGTTAGTTTATCAACGTAAACATATTCACGTGTCGCTTAAAACAGTAAAATAAATGTTGATAAATAACCACGATACTTTGCACGAACGTGGTCGTGGCTAAAAGTAAACAAACAGAGGATGAAATATTTTCGAGCGTTGTTTCGAAACTTTTTACGGTAGGAAGTTTGGAAGAAAAATGCGAAGGTGTAAATTTCATAGTTTAGAGAATTTATGGTATCGGTGTAATGCTAGTTAACGCTGGATTTGAAGTGCGTGTAACGAAGCATTTCTGTTTAATCCGTGTTTGAATCATTCAGGTAATCTTCATGCTAGTTGCAAGCATCTCGAAGTTTTGGCCAAAGTTCGTTATAAAGTTTGCCGAGTTTGATAAGTTCAGATTTCGTAAGTTCAAAAAAGTTCGAGTACAGTTATAACGTTTGGTTTCAATAGTTCGGAAAGTTCAATTACCGCGATTCAAAAGGTACCTGGCTGCCGAGGAGCGAAACTGTAATAACTTCTGTTTCTTGATTTCAAACGATGTTTATAATTCATGAACAAGAATGAGAACTAGACAATTTCGGCGAGAATCTATTATATTGCTCCGTGTATCTTTTCAAATATAAACTTTGACAAATTATGAACAACTATAGTTTGAATTTTATTTGCAAATAGGTAAAAAGGTGTTATTGCAACATTTGTTTTGTTAAATTAAGATTCAAGTGTGCAAAAGATAAAATTAACGATGAAATTAACAAGCTTTTAAAGCACAAGCTTTTACAGACCGTAATAGCAATGAAAAAGTTAAGGAAAGAATAATTTTACTTTTGATTTACAGGTTACTTAATTTACAGACAATGTTTAAAACCCGTTTCTCTCATAAGCCTAAAGACATTTTGGAAAATAGAATAGTAAGAAATTGTACAATTGTACAATCCATTGCTGACACTCAGCTATTGCGACTCTAGACACTATTCTCATTGTAAAAAATCGTGTGTGAACATCATATTGACATACTTTGCATTTGAAAAGGTAGGAGACATCATGCACACTGTCAAACTAACACAATCAAGTCGTAAGACTGAATGCCACACACAAATTTTGCCTTTTATCGTTGAGAAGCATTGATCCCTATTTCTGAGGAATCACCATGAAAAAAGGATTATCTCGTTAACGAAGCAAAATAGACTTATATCGTACATGACATTTTTTGTTCAGAATCACTTGCTTGACAAGTAGGTGAAGTTTGTTGAACACTTCACCGGACATTTTTATACACACTTTTCTACCACGTTCGCACAATCTCTGGCGAGGTTCCTGCATTTGGCTGTTTAAAGAAATATATAACTTCCTTCAGTATCGTACAATATTCTCAATATTGAGAACATATTCGACACACTAATCTGCAAACAATGAAACTAACTTGACCAACGAGAATCGCCTGACAATGTGAAAAGAAACACGAGGATATCTCGCTCGGTAATTTCCTCGCGACGAGCACTTATCACTGTTTTTTCTCTACAGAGAGGTCCGATCGAACGTGGCGCGCATCTGTTCCCCAATCACGAATAGGGTCGGGGCTGTGCAACCGATTTGGTAATCTCGAATCAATTATTATCGATTCGGCCGCTCGCAAATTCCCAATCAGCGCCGGCAAAGGGCGCGCCGGATTACCGGGGCAAACGGCCGTAACGCGGTCAGCATAATCCAACTAAAAACGGATATGTATCGGCATCAGGTGGGAATTGTCGCAAAGCTGGCGTCGATTGCTCGTTGCTTGACCGACGATCGTTTGCAACAAGACAGAAACACGATTGTATCGTTAACCAGCTGCAACCTGGACCCGTCAATGTGGTTTGGTTTATTTCCATTCGACTGTTTTATATATACATATATATTAGGTCCTTTAAATGGTCCAATCTATCCTTTAAGTGATAGATCAAAATTCGTGTCGACGTGAGTGGATTTGATTGGTGTTAGGTGTAGGAAAGAGATTGCTACCTTCTTTGACAAAACTGGATTTTTACTTGGAATCAAAATTGAAGTATTCTACATTGTTTTCAGTGTCTTTCCTCCAATTTTCGGATATAATTCACCGTATTTATGTGTGTATCAGTAAGATGATGTTTCAATGATCCTAATAAGTGAAGCAGAGCTGAATCTAGGGAAGGTATTCCCCACTCAAGCTGAAGATCTATAGTTGCATGATTTTATGACTTTCTTGGCTAGTGAATGGTGTCTTTTTCTTCAATTCGGCGTTTATTCGATTATTAGAAAAAGGATTTAAATGCATTTGAAATCTTTGTATTGCTTTTATTCTCAATTATTGTTATGTTATAATAAAAATTTATTATAGCATTCTCTTACAAATTCTTCAGCTATAACTTGTTTGTTCCTTGTACCGATTGTTTCCCACTACTATAGTCTTCCAAACTGTCGACTTAACTTGAGTTAGGAGTGGTAACTTGAGCTGAGTAACTCAATCGAGTAACTTGAGTTACGAGTGGTAACTTGAGCTGAGTAACTCAATCGAGTAACTTGAGTTACGAGTGGTAACTTGAGCTGAGTAACTCAATCGAGTAACTTGAGTTACGAGTGGTAACTTGAGCTGAGTAACTCAATCGAGTAACTTGAGTTAATATTTTTGGTCGATTACTGTACACAGAAATTATTTCATACATAAAGTTGGCAAATTTTTTTAGTTTAAAGAATTACGTACACTGTAAATCTGTTTTAATTCTTTCTACTGAAAGCAGGGTACTCTATGTATTCATATAAATTTGTTACCTATTTTCAGTATATTCAATGCTTGATTGCTAAAAATGCTACTTGTTTAAAAGAGAAGAAAATTAATTCGGAATAAATTAGGAAATAATTCTCTTGAAATCATTTCAAGCTTACCTTGAAATTGAGTGAATCTACTTTTTCATTATATTTCATCCGTTTCCCTATAGAAAAATAATACAGCAGAAGAAGTCTATTTTCGTCCACAATGAGCTGTTAATTATCGCGTTTGAAAATACGACGAAAATTCATAATTCCCAAATATTATTCATAAAATTCTTCCCTTCCTCTCCACGGTCCCGTAGAATCAATAAACGCTTAACCAACACTTACCGCGACCGAAATACATTTTCCCCCGAGATTAATTGTAATTGGAAAGTAATTCACGTGCTCGTCCCAATTAAATTAGCAACTTTCTACTACGTGAAATAATCACCACCACCGTACACGCAGTGCCATACACTCGTTCAAGTCCCACAAAATATGTTTTTCTGTTGGTTAAAATTCATTATTCGAGAACAATTGAAATTTCGTCTATTTTTGTTTATAGTTGTAACCTGTCATGTAAAAAGTAATTTATCTGTTCGTGTAAGAAGCATACAACTCCAAGGCTGTATTTAGTGATTAGTTATAATGGAAATGGAGCAACCATGCTGAATTCTTTGTTTTGGAAAAACCAGGATTTACATTCTTTTTGTTTAGCTAATAGACTCTTATATTAAAGTGTGTTAAAAATTAATAAAAAAAGAAGGTGAAGATATTAGAGATATAACATGAAAACGTATTTGATCAAACTACTTGTTGTTTTAAAGGACCTTTCATTAAAGTGGGATTTTTTGTGAGATTATCAATTGTCGTATTGTGTTTTCGAAAATCAATATCTCTTCTATATGTTCGACTATAATTTACGATAAATAAATCAAAACTTTTCTAATAAATTTGGTGTTTTCTATGAAGGGAAAAGGAATAATTTTGAACTTTTTGAGCATTCAGATTATTTCATTTTTTATTATTAAAATTTCAATTTTTATTACTAATACTCTTAGATGATTGAATAAGTATTTTAAGTAGACGACACTTTAAATGAAAATAGATATTCAGAAATTCTATCATTGCCCCACAAAATTCCAAACTTAATCATTCTTTTCAGTATCTGAACAATTTTGTAATAACTATTTAGCTTTACTTCACATTCAATAAATATTCTCAATTTTTTATTATGTTTTTAATTTCTCTTAAAAAATCCTACTACAAAATTCCAAACTAAATCATTCTTTTCAGTATCTGAACAATTTTGTAATAACTATTTAGCTTTACTCCACATTCGATAAATATTCTAATACTTATAAAAGAGAAAATTGTCTTAAATTTACATGTAAATAACACTTCGAAGCGCACCATAACCATTGGTAACTTAACAGTTAAGGAATTAGAACTTGCTTGTAAGAAAATAATTAAACTTATTCAAAATCAAATGTTTCTCAAAGAATTGATAGCACTACCCCCACAACAAGGAAATATATAAGACCAGTAAATTAATAGCTCTAAACCCATTCCTTGACCCAAAGGGAATATTAAAAGACAGTTGTTGACTCAAGAAAGCGCACATAATACGTACAATTCGACCAGAAGCAAAATATAGTACTACCACGAGCATCATATCAGAATTAAAGACCACCATATCAGATTTTCACATGCTGGAGTTACCAAGAAAAACTAAATATGTTTTTAGTCCCTCCTGAAAAATCGTATAATTCAGAGCTGCCTGATTCTTCCATCAGACACCTCAACTCACCAACCGAATGAACGACCAAGTCACACCAGACAAAAATATCCTCTGTTCAACCACACACTCGACATCCCTACATCGCTCCCTTTTCCTTCAGTTCGTTCAACGACTGTCAATTCCCCAGCAATTTCCTCCGTCGAATTCAGAAACGCATTACTTCCAAATTACACAATTACCCTCTGTTTTTACGCGAAACCAAATCGGTCGGTCCGAGGTGAGCGATCATTCACGAGAAGTTGACGAAGCCTCCTCGTCAATAATACTTCGCTTGTATCATCGACAATGCGTCCGACATGGCTGGCCGGTCAGCGTGTAGGCGGCCAATCAGCAACTTACTTTTTTCCAGCAAAAGACACGGGCAGAGGCGTGGGCACTTAATTGGATGATTGGACTTGAGGATATATCGTCGATAAATTGGCGTAAACAGAACGAAATGAAGGGGGGGGAAAAGGTGGAGAAGAGGATCGTTCGATTCTTCTCGGTGTTCGAGGGTTATTCTTGCGTTAGAACGATGGTTCTTTACGTAAAATTCGAAGGATAGTTGATGGTCCGATGTGTGGCGAGATTGGTGGGAGCTGAGAGGAAGATGACGGAGTTTGTAGTGAGTTAATGGTGGAATGGTTGCTTGGATGTCGATGATGTGAGTTCGGTAATGGTACCGAAGGATAAGACAAATGTAAATATTTGTATCGGCAGATAGGAACGTTTAAATGAAGGAAATTTAAAGTGACGTGAGTTGAGAAGAATGTAGGTCTTTTTGGGGGGATTTTTAGGATAGTATTTCCCAAAGGTACGATGGAATTTTTTGGTTAAATCTACTACTCTTGAAAGAGTTTCTAATTACACTTACGTGGAGCATGTATGGAAGGAAAATATTTGTTTAATTGTTCAGGATACTTTTGTAAGAAATCTTGATCGTTTCATTTTCATTATTTCCTTTTTTACTGATTTTAAACTAGTGAATGATTGAAGATTCATGGGTTTCGAATTATTATAGATAATATTGAGTTTATAATTTCTTTAATTTTCAAGAGATCCTCAAGATTTACTTTTTAAAGAATGTTATCACTTCTTGAATGACAATTTTTTTAAATTCATTAGTTTTGGATCAGATAATGTTAAAATTTCTAATTTCTGCAATTTTCAAGAGATTCAAGAGATTTGCCAAAAAAACACAGTCACTTTTTGAGTAACAATTTTTTTGATGTAAGCCTGAATTTTGGAGATCCTTGATCTATGTAGAAATAGAATAAAAGATATTCCACAGAAAAATTTGAATAGCATAAGGTGAAAGTTCGTTGGTTGATAAAGTCATCCTATTTTTAAGTGGTAACTTCGTTAAGTTTCCCAGAATTTTATGAGATAGTGACAAAATGATAGATTAGAATGAAAGTGTTAGCAATTGTTAAGAAAAATGGTAAATGCTAATGGATGATACGTGGTATGCAAAATACAAGGAAAGTGGACCAACATATTGATTGTGCTTTCTTAATTGCTTCGATTAAATCCCTTGATTAATTACCTGTGAAAGCCAGAGGCTTTGGGTACCATATTTTAAACCGTTTGACATTGTTTGCACTGCAGATATATGTAGGTGTAAAAAATTAAATCACACAGGAATTAAAATTTTGCCGAAAAATAGATAAAATGCTATATTAATCTCCAAGAGAATAAAACGAAGATAAATTGTACGATACATTAACGAGACCTAAGTTATCACGAAAAAGGAATTAGAAACATTACAGAAAACCTTATTTAATTTTCTTCAAGCTACTCTTTAATTACAATAATTTTTCGAATTTCCACTATTCTCGAAATTTATTTCTGTCGTTCAAATTTCAAAGAAAAAATATGAAATTTAAAAGCGAAACTTTGAAAATGAATTTAACAATTTATATTTATCCAAAGAGTCTGAAAGAAGAACTAGAAAAATTACAGAGAACCTTAGTTAATTTTCTCTAAGCTATTTTTCTAATTTCCATTATCCTCAAAATTTATTTCTATCGTTCAAATTTCGAAGAAAAAATATGAAATTTAAAAGCGAAACTTTGAAAATAAATTCAACAATTTATATTTATTCAAAGGAATCCGAAAATCGCGAGTGCGACGAAAGTAAATCAACTAAATGAACGAATTGGAAAGGCAGCGTAGCTTGCAACAAAATTCCTCCCAGCGTGAAAAAGGAGGACGAACCGTGGAAAAGTATATTGAGCTGAAAGCAAGCGTAATAGTTGAAATACTAATGCAAAATCAACGCAATGAACGCTTTATGTGATAATGTTCGTTCGCAGTTCACTCGGCGCGATTCGCCGCGAAAACTCGTTTACATCGCATTGTCGATTTTGTTTGCGCATGTT